>NC_084994.1:50642215-50692215 GCF_963854185.1 Sardina pilchardus
ATGAGCGCTTCCCTTGTGGGAGCGCGCCCCGTCCCTTTAACTGGGTCTCACCTCCGACACTCTTGTGGCACCCCGGAAGACAGGTAGACATCAGGTAAGGTGAACAACATGCAATACAAAGACACAATACACAGACAAACATTGGCACAGTCGCAGCAGTTTCATTTAAGATGTTAAATTGTGCGCACACGAAACCCGCCACAACTACCCCGACCCGACATTATGCCTTGCATCAGCCGCGAATAGCCATGTTTAGCGCACGGCCTAACCACTATTCCTTCGCATCATCCAACGACATAATACATAGTTATTCTTTACTTTTCGTTTTCAACATATGCATTTCAACATTTATTTTCTTTATCTCCTGTATGCGTGGACTGTATGTAATGTCTGTTCAAGGGCAAACTCCGTTCCCATTGTTCTTACTGGCGGGAATGCGCCCGCTTGCGTGACAGACGCGGTGCGCTCTGTCACACGGTCATATTGCCACTTTGTCACTCAACAAGCACTATCAACATGAGGCCTTTTGACATGCTTGTGTGATTCATTGCTGTATATCCTCTTTGCATGGATTATTGCATTGCTTAGCAAATTTGTCCATCTACATTGAGAGTGTGAGAGTTAGCTGTCTAAATGTTTGTAAATATTGCTGTAGGTGTAGGCCTAGAGCCTGCTGTAGGTGAACACTGACTGAGAGGGGCATCAGAAATACAGCAGGTGATGTTTAGCTCACAGTCTCATAATGACCTCAATATCATTTGATTACAGTCGATACACGATAAACTCCTGACGACAAAGTCAGGAACATAAGTCGTTTGTGTAATGTCTGTGCTTGATCACACTTATCTTTGTGTTTAATTAGGGCCCGAGCACCGAGGTGCGGCCACTGAAAGTGGCTGCACCGTAGGTGCAAGGCCCTATTGTTTTTGCTCAGATTATTCTTCTTATTATTATTATAGTATAATTATCTTACCAGTAACATTTTTCACCAACTTGGCATGCTCTAAAACTCTTGCAATTTAGCTGGCATATGTAGAATTGCATTTGATACTCAGACACAGAGCTGTGGCCTAGGGTGTGGCTCAGGGACTCTACAGCGCCACCTAGCGCGCCGTCTACTGTGGTTGACACATACATTCACGGAAATTAACCAAATTTGGTGGACATGTGTGTTGTATTATTCTGAACAAGTTTTACATTTAAACTATATAGTGAATCTTAGAAGAATTTGAGTTATGATTATGATTATGATTTTTGCACATCACATATTTTGAAATACTTCTCCTAGACGGTTTATAGAAATCATGTCATATAAGCACTAAAATGATCTTGAGGGGTTGCCCGAGAGGAATTGCGACCAGATTTTTTAATTTTTGAAGTATATTGAAATGGCGAAGGTTTGAATTTTGGCGTTTTATTAAGAAACAGGAAGTTGGTGTTATAGGCAGAAAAAAGGTTAGGAATTGGATGTAATTTGGCAGCTACATGTGGAATTGCTTCTGCTAGTCAGAGACAGGCCTCTGGCCTAAGGTGTGGCTTTGGGACTCTATAGCGCCACCTAGTGCGTTGTCTGTTGTGGTTGACACATACATTCACGAAAATGAACCAAATTTGGTGGACTTCTGTGTTATTGCTATCGGTAGTCAGAGACAGAGCTTTGGCCTAGGGTGTGGTTTAAGGACTCTATAGCGCCACCTAGCACATTGTGTGCTGTGGTTGACACAAACATTCACGAAAATTAACCAAATTTCTTGGGCTCGTGTGTTATTGCTTTTGCTAGTCAGAGACAGAGCTTTGGCCTAGGGTGTGGCATAGGGACTCTATAGCGCCACCTAGCACATTGTCTGTTGTGGTTGACACAAACATTCACGAAAATTAACCAAATTTGGTGGGCTCGTGTGTTATTGCTTTTGCTAGTCAGAGACAGAGCTTTGGCCTAGGGTGTGGCTTAAGGACTCTATAGCGCCACCTAGCACATTGTCTGTTGTGGTTGACACAAACATTCACGAAAATTAACCAAATTTGGTGGGCTCGTGTGTTATTGTTTTTCCTAGTCAAAGACAGAGCTCTGGCCGAGGGTGTGGCTTAAGGACTCAATAACGCCATCTAGCGCATTGTCTGTTGTGGTTGACACGTACAGTACATTCACAAAAATGAACCAAATTTGGTGGGCATGTGTTTTGTTATAACTATTCAGAGACAGAGCTCTGGCCGAGGGTGCGGCTTAGGGACTCTATAGCGCCACCTAGTGTGTTACCTGTTGTGGTTGACATACATTCACGAAAATGAATCAAATTTGGTGAGCTTGTTTGTTATTACTGCCGCTAGTCAGAAACAGAGCTCTGGCCTAAGGTGTGGCTTCGGGACTCTATAGCGCCACCTAGTAGCACGTTATCTGTTGTGGTTGACACAAACATTCACGAAAATGAACCAAATTTGGTGGACTTATGTGTTTTTGCTATCGCTAGTCAGAGACAGAGCTCTGGCCTAAGGTGAGGCTTAGGGACTCTATAGCGCCACCTAGTAGCACGTTATCTGTTGTGGTTGACACAAACATTCACGAAAATGAACCAAATTTGGTGGACTTATGTGTTATTGCTATCGCTAGTCAGAGACAGAGCTCTGGCCTAGGGTGTGGCTTAGGGACTCTATAGCGCCACCTAGTAGCACGTTATCTGTTGTGGTTGACACAAACATTCACGAAAATGAACCAAATTTGGTGGACTTATGTGTTATTGCTATCGCTAGTCAGAGACAGAGCTTTGGCCTAGGGTGTGGCGTAGGGACTCTATAGCGCCACCTAGTGCGTTGTCTGTTGTGGTTGACACATACATTCACGAAAATGAACCAAATTTGGTGGGCTCGTGTGTTATTGCTATCGGAAGTCAGAGACAGAGCTCTGGCCTAGGGTGTGGCTTAAGGACTCTATAGCGCCACCTAGCACGTTGTCTGTGGTTGACTCATAAATTAACAAAAATGAACCAAATTTGGTGGACTTGTGTGTTATTACTACCGTTAGTCAGAGACAGAGCTCTGGCTTAAGGTGTGGCTTCGGGACTCTATAGCGCCACCTAGCAGCACGTTATCTGGTGTGGCTGACACAAACATTCACGAAAATTAACCAAATTTGGTGAGCTTGTGTGTTATTGCTATCAATGGTCAGAGACAGAGCTCTGTTCTAAGGTATGGATTTGGAACTCTATAGCGCCACCTAGTGCGTTGTCTGTTGTGGTTGACACAAACATTCACAAAAATTAACCAAATTTGGTGGGCTTGTGTGTTATTGCCATCGGTAGTCAGAGACAATGCTCTGGCCTAGAGTGTGGCTTAGGGACTCTAGAGCGCCACCTAATGCATTGTCTGTTGTGGTTGACACGTACATTCACCAAAATGAACCAAATTTGGTGGGCGTGTGTTATTGCTATAGTTATTCAGAGACAGAGCTCTGGCCTCGGGTGTGGCTTAGGGACTCTATAGCGCCACCTAGTGCATTGTCTGTTGTGGTTGACACATACATTCACGAAAATGAACCAAATTTGGTTGGCATATGTGTTATTGCTATAGCTATTCAGAGAGAGCGCTCTGGTCAAGGGTGTCTAAGGGACTGTATAGCACCACCTAGCGCATTGTGTTTTGTGGTTGACACACACATTCACGAAAATTATCCAAATTTGGTGGGCTTGTGCGTTATGGCTATCGATAGTCAGAGATAGAGCTCTGGCCTAGGGTGTGGCTTAGGGACTCTACAGCGCCACCTAGCGTGTTGTCTTTTGTGGTTGACACATACATTCAGGAAAATTTACCAAATTTGGTGGGCATGTGTGTTGCTCATGCACATGCCCACCAACACGCACATGTTGCTTTGTTAGATTCCGAAATGTCACAGGTCTCCGCACCGCAGGTGCTCGGGCCCGCCATCGCCGCTTGCGGCTATATTTGTATTTTCCGTTTGCATGACCATTAACTGTGGACTTGTGTCTGTTGACCGTTCGCTTCCTGACTAGTAGTGGTAGCCTATGTGTCTCAGGAGGTCAACATGATCTTTTCTACAGCGCTGGTAAGTATTGTTGATCTTCCATGAAACTACACATGAGCCTATCTAAATTGACAGATCTATTTCACATGTACTTATAGAACCGAAACTTTTATCATTAGTCTTTGCCTTTGTAATGTTCACAATAGCACCTTAGTTGAAAAAGGAATAGATTAAGCAAAGTAAATAAAACAAAATCCACATATATTTCCCCAGCTATTCATACACTGGTGATGACTTTCGTGGGCGGTCGTCATTTCCATTCCAAATTTCCCATTAAGTCACTTTTTCAGACGCCGCTCTCGCAGTAATGAGTTGCTGGATGCAATTCAGCCATCTCACTCTGTCCTTAGTCAGAGTAGAGATCCATTAATGAGAAACCCTGAGTCACTTCCATAGAAAATCTGGGCAAATAGAATTCAGGTGCTCCCACTCACATTCAATGCCCCATTCACTGAGGTCTTGACAGCCTTCAGCACACGCCACACACACATACCCTCCACCTACATAAGATCAGTCTGAGGTCTGGCTTACATACAGTTGGAAGTAGTTGCACATTTTATCTTAAAAATGCCATCCTAGCTCTGTCAATCTTAGCATAGCCGTAAGGTTTATTTAAAGTGTCAAAATGAACTGTTGCAAGATGAATAGTTTGTGACTGAGAAAACTGGAAACATACAAATGCTGACAAGAAAAGCAATTCCAAATGCATAATTCAAGTGAAATCATCACGATGGCACTTACTGGACCAGCTGCTTAGAGATGGGGTGTTTTGGGGAGCCCTTAATTGATGTTCCAGACAGCTTTATAAAGGAGGGGAGAGCTGTTCGGTAATTCTCCAAACTTTGTAGGTAATTGCTCTCTCAGGAAGCAGCTTAAAATCACTTTCTCTTGAAACATGCTGTGCAATACAATGCAACTAATACAAGACAGACTTAACATTCATGGGCAAAGTACCAAGATGCGTATCTGCCAGAATGTCCCTCTTTGGGCTGCATTCTGAACAGGTCCTGCAATGATAGCTTACATCTTTGTCTTATTTAACTAAGTGATAGTCATGCAATGGTAGCTTACAATATATATCTTTTTATTTTTGAGACACTCAGACACTTTGCAGGTTTATACAAGTTACAAACAAACAGACAAGATACATACACAAGGTTACATAAACAGGGCAAAAGAAAACACACAGGTGGATGGACGAAGCTAGAGAGGTGGGCAATGAATAAAGAGAAGGAGAAGCTGGGAAAGTTTTTTGACAGGAAAAGGCAAGTTTGAAAGAGGTGAGTTTTGAGGGTCTGATTTGGAGGATGGTTGGGTGGGTGTTTATCTATTTGAGGCGATCGGGAGGGCGTTCCAGAGGGAGGGGGCATCACCTGAGAAGGCCCTGTCACCCCAGCTCTGGAGCTTGGTCCTGATGGTCTTGAGTGTGTTTTCACTGACGGACTTGAGGCGCCAGGTGAGAGTGTGGTAGTTGAGGAGGTCGGCGAGGAATTGAGGGGCAAGGTTGTTGAGTGCTTTGTATGTGAGGAGAAGTATTTTGAAGTTGATCCTTGACTGGGAGATTGTAGAGGACAAGGGTGATGTGGCCATGACGACAGGTAGATATGAGAAGGTGTGCAGCAGTTCTGGACATATTGAAGGTTATTGGTGATTTTGTTTGGTAGTCCATAAATACTGCTGTTGCAGTAGTCCAGTCTGGAAGAGATGAGGGCATGGATGCGTGTTTCAGCTGTGGACAGAAAGCGGCGGAGGCATGCAATGTTTCAGAAAAGGTGGGTTTGGTGACGTGGTTGGCATGTGGTGGAGAGGGTGGGGTCGAAGATGATTCCAAGGTGTGGGTGGTGGGGTTAGGTTGGAGCCATTAAGGTTGAGTGAAAAGGTCTGGGCAGGTTGGGTGAGGGAGTTTGGACCAATTACGAGAATGATGTTTTGCGATTTTTGCGAGTCGGAGAAAGTCCTTGTATCCATGATTTCGTGTCAGTGAGGCAGGCTGTGAGGTGAAGTGGGTAGAGGCTGTGAGGAGAGGTAGAATTGGATGTCATCGGCATAGCAGTGAACGTGGAGGCCATATCGGTGGGAGGATGGATGAAGAGGAGGGGGCCAAGAACTGAACCCTGGGGGACACCATGAGTGATTGGGGTGGGGGAGGACTTGCAGTTGTTCATAGAGATGTAATGGTGTCTGTCAGAAAGATAAGAGGTGAACCAGGTGAGGGTGGAGCCACTTATTCCAATAAGGTGCTGAAGGCGTGAGAGGAGGATGGAGTGTTTGATGGTGTCGAAGGCTGCCCTGAGGTATAGGAGGATGAGGATGGTGAGGAGACCGGAGGAGGCAGCATGAATGGTGATTTTTACTCATTCTTATTTAACTAAGAAATAGTCATTTAAAGGTAACTGACACCTCTGTCTTGTTTAATTAAATGATAAGTCATGCAATGCTCTTATACCTTTTTCTTATTTAACCATGGGAAGAAAAGTGGTCTGTTCTAGTAAGTTTAATTCAACAGTGTGCAGCTTTTTCCATTAATTAGACAGAGTAATTAAATCTATAAAAGCCTGTGCCTTGCATTCAGATGTGTTGCTTTTGACTGAGCGGTATTGACGCCGGTAGCATACCCCTGTTATGTGCTGATAAGAGGACAACTGATGTCTACCATGATGGTAGTGCCATATCATGCAGTAGAATCTGAGGAGATCAATTTACCTTAGGTGCTTCCACCCACCTGCGGCAGAGCTGACTTTATCATTACATTTCTCAAAGTGCAAGTCTCAGAAATAATAAAAATGCATGCCCACCGATACTTTGATGTAAAACTCCCGGCTGATGGGCCAAGGTTTAATTTGCACTTGTCTTGGCTCCCCCAGAACGTGTCACCTTTTCTTGGCTCATTTGCATCTGTGAGATGTGGACACACGGGGGCTGTGCGGGTGATGTACAATGCTGACCTTCCCTGGCCAGTCCAGCATGGTGATGCACCCAGAGGTGGTGACGGAACTCTCAGCATGGACACAGAGGGAGCGTCTCCGCTGTCTTTTGGCCTCCCTGATGCACCATTTAAAGGGAAGTAGGGAACATGCTTTCATTTACATGCAGACCATGCAAAGCATCTGCGGCTTTCCAGAATTCTTTGTGAAGGTTTCAAATAGGTCACTCAGAGATATGAGCAGTATATCAGAGATGGGTCATGTGTTGCTAAGCTGATGTGCCAGCATGGTCAGTTGTGGATTGGTTGTGTCATAATTCATGACAACACAATGTATTATTTAAATAGACATGAATAATTATTAAGATGTATTCTTTTTTTAGAATGGGTTATTAGTGGAATAATTCCACTGTTATACATTTTTGATTTATATCTTAGATGAAAAAATGTATGAGGACATTGCACTGGGTTTAAAAGCGTGTGTGTGTGTATGTGTGTGCGTGTGCACCCACGTGTGTGTGTGTGTGTGTGTGTGTATTTATGTAGTGTTTATGTGTGTTTGTGTGTCTAGAGGGTTTTCGTCTACACACACCTGAGGACATATTCCTGTTGGGTGAAACTGCAGGGTATTGAGGTCTGCCACATCACGTTAATTCACCTCAGCAAGTACCAAAATAGCAGCCCCACCCCCCACCCCCCCTTCTTCTCCTCCTCCCAGCAGGTGCCCCCCGCATCCCTCCCACCTCCTCCTCCTCCTCCTCCTCCTCCTCCTCATCCTCCACCCTGAGAGCTGTTTATGCCCATGATCCTCATTCCTCCATCATTTGCATAATAGCTACGGCGTCAGCAGCCAATCAATCATGCTGCATCACACTCTCCTGTCGCCAGCCACATCCACAGTTCCCCATTAAGCAAATCTCCAGGTGACCTGAGTCCTTTAGACATTTTATGCACGCTGAACAATAAGGTGTGCGTTATTTGATTCTGAGCTATACCCTAACATGCTCTTTACTGAGACTCATTCTTGTGTGTGTCTTATTGCTGTAAGACTGTGTCAGGCAAGTGCTGGATCGTTTTAGATGGCTTTACATCCAAACTTTTGTGAGGAGTGAAGCGACAGACTGGGATTATGTCCATTAGCCTGATGACAGCACCAATGGGAGGCTCTGGATTGTTGACCCACTGCAATTACTCCAGAGAGTGGATTAGCGGGATAAGCTGCTTGTTAAAGAATTACTGTAAATACTTTCACCAAGACAAATGAAAGAAACAAAATAATGAAAGAAAAAAAAGAGAATGAAGAAAATGAAGATGGGTGAAGCACTTGCAAGTGTGAGAAAAAGGACAATTAGAATAGCCTTTTTAGGAGGACTACACATCTCTGAGTTTGCTGGCATATCAACTTAGCAATGTTGCTGATGGAATAGGGGCAGTTAGGTGGTGAGCTCCACACCGTCTCCACCACATCACGCTAGATAGGGAATTGGGGCATGAATAACTGCTGCTCAGTCCCCAGACAGCCACTGATAGCGGTTGAGTTTTGTGTCCACACCAATCTAGCCTGATGCTACAACTAGCACTTGACAGTTTGTTTTGCAATTGAGAGCAGCTAATCAAGAGCAGCCAAGCACAACTTTGGTGGGGAGTATGTGTGTGTGTGTGTGTGTGTGTGTGTGTGTGTGTGTGTGTGTGTGTGTGTGTGTGTGTGAGAGAGAGAGAGTGTGTGTGTGTGAAAGTGACAGAGACAGAGAGAGAGAGTGTGTGTGAGTATGAGAGTGTGAAAGTGTATGAATTTGTTCTCATGCGTGTGGTGGAAAGAGAGAGAGAGAGACTAAGTGTGTAATTGTTAAAGTGTGAATCTATTCTCGTGTGTGTGAGAGACAGAGAGAAAGAGTAAGTGTGTGATGGTGAAAGTGTGAATCTGCTCGTGTGTGTGTGAGAGAGAGAGAAAGAGTAAGTGTGTGATGGTGAAAGTGTATGAATGTGTTCTCATGTTTACTACACTGGAAGCAAAGATCAAGTGTATCAGTAATGTGAAGTGTGTCAGGACTACAGTATGTCTGGGAGCTTCTTAAAAGGCCAGTGAGCGGCTGGTGCTCCCAGATGGAGCTGCTGGCATGTTAATCAGCGTGGGGTGCTGCAGCCTCCTCTCAGCAGCCAGCAGGGGCTAGTTAGAGTCTGCCATTGTCAGCGCCACTGGACATGTTTCTTTTCAAGTTGCCATGAACTCACCAAAGGCCTAGCCGGAGCCAGCTCTGGGTGGGTTGGTGTAACTGTCGGCAGAACCAGTTCAACGATCCGACCAGCAGCTTTCCCAGCTACACATATAAATTATTGACTAGATGTTGGGCTACTGTTTCCATTTATTATATAATTCTTCATGTACTCTTTGGAACTGAAAAAAACATCTTTCTCGTGCCATTATTAATTGAGGATGACTTAAGATTGTATGATAGCTAGCTTGATTCTGATTGATCCCAGAACAATGCAGAAATATTGTCAGCCATGTGTGTGCTTTGAGTCAACTGCAAGGGTATTGCTGTAATATATATATATAAGGATTCTTTCATTTAGTTATGGAGATATAACACAAGTTTAATTGGGCCAAGTCTTCAAAGTAGCACCGGCGTCACTTCACTTACATCACTACTCCACAAATGTCAGCGACTTGAAAAAAGATATATATTCTGCAGTCTCTCCACACTGCTTCAGATATCCTAAAACTTTAATCATCACCTTGAATAACGCAAGAAATCCCCACCAAGTGAAATGATTAAGTCAGTGGTTTCCAGAGTGCAGGATGGACTCCTCATGGGACTCCTCAAGGGACTCCTCAAGGGAGAGAAACAGAAACCCTAAACAACCTAAACTAATGGTCAAATACACTCTTCTAGCACTAGGAGTGTTGTGAGGACGCACCAAGGGCAAATCAAACAGAAAAATAAGTTTCTTATTAGCTGAAATAAAAACTAAACTGTATTAATATTCAAGAAAAAAAAACTATTCATAGAAATCAGTTCCTCTTTGTTGACATTTAAAGGCTAATGGGTTCTGGTTTGTAACGGGCTATGGGTGTCATCATATACGGCCCCTATTTAGTGCGTGCCCGGTGTTCCGACACATTTGTGATGGTTTGCTAATTCAGCTAAGGACCTGAAAGGTACGTGCTGTAACAAGCACACAGTGCATTAAGGCACAAAGCTATGCGTCCACTGTTCTAACAATGACTCTTTCATCTTCAGAGAAACTGGGACAGAGTCTTCCACTTGTGCCTCACTAACTACCCATACAAGAGGTTTGGTGTTGTTTTTCACCCAGCTTTCCAAGTTGCAAGCATCACAGTTTTCTTTCTGACACATCAGCTGAAAAGTGAACGACCAGGCACAAAACCAAAAATGGCTGACTAAAATGTTTCCCTACTTACAGCTCTCAGAATTACACAAATGGCAAAGGGCGACTTGGAGTGGGATAGGAATCGGCCAATGGCATGGCACAGTGTGTCTCACATCCACTTTGTGTGTAATAGGAAGAAGCTCTTAGTTTCTTGGTGTTTTAAGCCCCCAGCATTGCCTTCAAATGCAAGGGTCTAATGGTTTCCTTTAAATTACTCCAGATGAATGAACTGTGGATAGTAACCGTTGTAATTAGCCCCATAGGTCAGCATCAAATACAAAGAAGCTTCAGCTGTTGGCCTGTTGAAAGATGCAATTGTTTGAAATAAGGTATATATGATTTGTCCTATAACATAACATCCACTAGACAAAGACACATGCGTCAAATGACATTTGCATTTATTCCTCTGTTCTTTTAATCACAACAGAATTATTTATTGTTATGAATAGACTGATTCCCATTCAAATTCCCCTGCATGCTGGGTGACATTTACAGATGGCTGTGCACAGACACGTAAGCTGCGGGAAGTGTATTAAGCGTACAGAGAGAGCAGGCTGAGTCAATAAGCACTGTGTGTGGCTGCAGAGGCGAGTGTATTAGTGGGAGAGGAACACGCACACAAAGAAATAACATCTCAATTAAGACATGGCAGGGCACAGAGCACTTCACTCTCAACTGGCTGTCACCGCTCATGTAATGAAGTAGAGATTCTGGTGTGAGTCATCCGAATACCCTTCCACCACCCCGACTCTCTCTCTCTCTCTCTCTCTCTCTCTCTCTCTCTCTCTCTCTGTCTCTCTCACTCACTCACTCACTCACACAAGATAATGTGTGTAAAACTTGGTGTGCACTCCTGATACAAATGTATGGATGGAAATGAAAGCAGCACATTGGCAAGATGTTGTGGGGAGGTGCACCTGTATAGGGCCTTATTAATCACCTTGTTCTCAGCAGCTCTGTTTGTCTTTGTCTCTGTTTCCCACCATCATTGGTCTCTGTTTCCCGCACACCTGCGTCACTCATCGAGCATATTTCTTACTGTACACACATCTGATATGAGGCGTGCCGTTGCCACTTCCCCTTTCTGTCTTTAATAAATATGTCATGACTCTGACGGCGAGGATTAAGCCTGCTCTGGAGAACACGGTGGAATGTTCTTCCTGTTGTGCAGCCCAAGGGCCTGCTCCATGCTGCGCACACTCTTCCTCCACTCTCCCAGCGCCTCCTGACGGCTCTTTCATCCTGCCTCTCAGAGAGCACGTTTCCAGGGGTTCCCCCGCTCTGTCTTATAGGCTCACTCCCCCTGGGACATATTTGATGTGTCTGACCGACACCGCCAGAGATACGCTCCGCTGTTCCCCGTTATCACGTCTCAGAAAACACAACATTGGGATGCACTTGCGTTCAAGATATCATTTCCAATTAGCGTAAAACCCAAAAGTAATTGAATAATGTATTAGCAAGGACACCCATGCCCACACATTGACACACGTGGCCTCACAGACACACACACACACACACACACACACACACACACATGCACACACATACACATACACACACAAACACAGACACACACTGAGTGTCAGGAATATTAATCCATCATAGCACGCTTGAGGGAAAACGCTCCTCTGGACGTGAGGGGGGTTCTTATCACTGTCTTACACAAGCAGCTAAAGCACATCCCATAGCATTACTTACAACATGCAGGTAAGGCACCTCCTCCATTGCATTACTTACAACATGCAGAGCAGGAATGAATCTCATCTCTTCAACTCTGGCAACATCTAACCAGCTATGATGTCCCCGTTAAACAAGCCACCAAGCTCTGTTGTCACCAAATGGAACAGAGGGCTGCTCAAGAAAACAGATCTGTGTGAGAGAGAAGTGTGAGAGATGAAGAGAGAGAGAGAGAGAGAGGACACGAGTGGGAGGATGTTAAATAACACTCTCACACTGTTATTACTTCAGGGACTCTCAATGTAATATAATTATACTGATGAAAATGTCTTTTCCTGGTGGGCGGATGCTCTGGAACTGACTCTCTCTCCGTCACAATGGAGCCGTCGGCCGTCAGAATCCTGCGGTGGTGGCGGCACCGGGAGCGTGGTGTCGGGGCGGGTCAGCTGGAGGTGCCCCATGCGGCGCCGTCCCCACGGCTCACCGGGGCCTTGGCAGCGGATTGGACAAGACAGGTGAGGACATGACGCCGGACCAGGACACGTCTGCTGGAAAAGGCCACACAGCCAGGGGTCCGGCACTGGCCAGCGCTGCACAACCTCTGTGTCTGGAGCAATCTGGACAACAGGCAAGCAGTACCAACGAGAATCTGGACACACACACACACACACACACACTCACACACTCACACTCACACACACACACACACACACACACACACACACACACTCACACTCACACTCACACTCACACCCTCACACACACACACACACACACACACACACACACACACACACTCACACTCACACTCACACCCTCACACATACACACTCTCTCTCACACACACACGCACACACACATAGACTGTAGCCTATATATAACATAGTCTTTCTTTCAATTTCGTCAGTAAATAATGATTCATAGCTCTGTTATTTGCCATAATGATTAATGACTGTACTGACATAATACTTCCATGGCAAGATCGCCTCGTGCTTTGCACAACAACAGAAGGACTGATCAAAAGGATTGGGATTAATGATGATAGTTACTGTAAAAGTTGAAAGCAATCAAAGTTCCCCTTAGCAGTACTTAGCTGTGTGTGTGTGTGTGTGTGTGTGTGTGTGTGTGTGTGTGTGTGTGTGTGTGTGTGTGTGTGTGTGTGTGTGTGTGTGTGTGTGTGTGTGTGTGTGTGTGTGTGTGTGTGTGTGTGTGTGTGTGTGTGTGTGTGTGTGTCTGCATCTAATGGGAAGGTATGTCTTATGTCCAGTGGAGTCTCAGGAGTATGAAAGTAAAGACAGTAAGGGAACATTGAATATTCATAATTATCATGTTTAATAAGGAGCCGTTTTTGAGGATAATCATTCATGGGGCACATATGAATTCGTTTAAAAGTTTCAGACTTAGACAGTCTTTTGAACTGCGGGTGTGTCTCAAGTGTGACACAGCATCCTGAAGAGACTGCAAAGAGAGCGACTCAAAGTGGCTGAACAAAACTGGGACAGGGGATATAAACAACAGAAAAGGGGCTGACTATTTTTGGTCCCATGTTCTTCCCCTCTGTAGAAAAGAGAAACTAATCACTGCTCTAGATGGTGGATTTGAAAGCCATACCGCATCTGCCATTAAGCTCTCATTGCTCACTTACTTGCCGTGTTCAGTGGTGGTCATTTTTCACAGTTATCTGGGAACGGCACAGTTTTCTTGGAGCTTTATTCTTTTCTGTGATGCATCAAGGGAGAGACTCGAGCTTCACCAGGAGGATTCACTCATGTCTCTACTGAAATGGGAATATCCGTCAACTAAGAATGTTACAGGCAAGTTGGGCACTGTTAACACTTCTGCACTAGAAATGTTGATAACACCCTTTATTGCTCTTTAATTAAAACTCCCCGATGCCTGGGATGTTACTCAGAGGCCTGGCCCAGTTCTGACTCTACAAACCTTTCTCACATCTCACAACAACAAGGAACAACAAGAAGCACACACAGGAATGATTCTGATTCACAACTCTTTCACCAACGGTGCATTAATACAAAAGTAATGTATGAACTACAACAGATTAATAATGTATAAATGTAAGAGAAGGAAATGAGTACTAAGAGCACAGACAGGCACTACACACTGAGGATGGACCACTAGAGAATTACAGAGAATATCACAGAACACCAACCATCTAACGAATGTTTGGTGCCCATGAAGATAACCATTAATAGGACTTAAGACGTTAGAAAATGCCTCAAGTGTAGAATAATCGCAGGAACGCGGTGAATCTTTGAAGACGAGGCTATGGGATGTGTATGATGGGAACACAACAGAGAGGCAGAACAGCAAAAGACATTAGTAAAAGCTTTACGGTCAAAGTTAGAGTCTCTGAGTGTTTGGGCATATTTCTTATTGTTGCCAAAATACTGTTCAATAATGTGTTGTTCATCTTTCCTCATGATTTAGCATACATTTCAAATTATGTTCAAATGAGTCGTCTTCTCAAAGTCTAATCTATCCTCAGCCTCCTCATGAGGCGTATTCCGTAACCTTTGAACAGTCTTGTCTTGACTAGTTTGTTTTGTATCTTGTTTAAACTTCAACACTCCTAATTTAATGTCAATTTTTCATATTAATAGCTATGATCGGCTGTTGATTTCAAATACCATGTATAGAGAGTTTTCAAAGAGTCACTGTAAGCAAAAAAAACTTGCTAAAGCATTTTCATATTCCATTAGCTTCACTGCCATTGCCTTTTCTCTCCACATTTTCAAATAAAGCTGAATATACATTTTGTCAATTACAACACTGTGGCCCGATGTTGTTTTGCACCAAGAGTAGCAAGCACATCAATGCAAATGGTGACAGACCCACTGAAGCAGCACTGGAGGTGAATGATTCTGTTTGACTGAAGGCATCAATTCCAACTGAGGAATGTAGCCAAACAGAAATGTATGAATACATCACTGCACGGCTGAGGGGACAGGTACAGTAGCCCAGGTGATTTCCTGAGGGCATCTCAGCGGCTCCTGGAGGAGGATGAATAATCCCTCAAAAAGCTGACACTGTCTTGCTCAGCGAGCCACTTAAGTAAACAGGGCCAAATGCACTGCAGTGCTCTCATTAATTATCAAAACAGCACACTGTAGATTTTTGCATATTGCGGTATTGGTAAAGTAGCCGTACATCATGTAGTCAGCAAACCAAACAACTTGTCTAGACCAGACTGCAGTGATTATGGAGCTTTAAAGTCTAAATTTTTCATGTGGGCCTAATTAGTCATATTTCCCCATTATTATTATCCAGAGGCGAAATGAACACTTTTAAGGAATTTACTTGCTATCAGAGCTATAAATGTCATGTCAGCAACAACATGGAGAACAGCTGTTAGTTTAAGCATTTTAATATCGTCTACCTTTGTTCAAGGTATTGTCATGTCATGCCATAGTCTGTTTACATAATGTTGCATTGATGTGGTATGTTCATACATTTTCCAGGTAATGACAACAAACATAAATTTCACCATTTCAATCAAGCATACAGTCCCAGACATTGATGTGTAATATTGTGAAATCACCCTGTTCTTTCTCTCCCACAACCTGTCTAATATGGCAGCAATTACCAAGATAATTTTCTTGAAAATAGTTGTGAAGTAAATTTGGTGTAAATGACAACCTAAATAGTATTATTTTGTCATAGATGTGTTACCCATAAGAATTAGTTGGCTGTTGTTTAGTGGGTTCTCATAAATTGTCCCCATTATTTTGATCTTATCGCCATGATACTAATCGCTTATTAAACCTGTCCACGTTATAGTTATGTGAGTTTACTATTGCAGTTCAAAGGAAACGAGATCATGGTCCACTGATTAACCTGAACATTCTTTTTTTTGAAGGAGGAGAATCAGAAGACTCAATTCTGTCATAAAGAGCTAGATGTCAGAATGATTGTCGTCATTACAGAAAACTCTTAAAGAAAACTCACACCTGCACATCAAAGTATGACACCATTTGTTTTATTCTGACAAAAATATAAACTGAATGTATATGTACATTACAATTCAGTGTCCAGGGCACTTAATTACCCAAGAGACTGCTCTGAGATGGAGAGAGAGAGAGAGAGAGAGAGAGAGAGAGAGAGAGAGAGGCAGACAGACAGATGGACTGACTGACGGAAATAAACCCATACCAACTCTGTTGCTTGCAAGCACAGATTTCGCAAACAATAATTACATGACTTGAGAACATTTCAAAAGGCATGTCTCATTTCAACAGCTGATCCGAGATCAATGCTCTATTCCTAGTCTATTATCTCCACTCAGTACTGACCACAGCCTTAGGCCCTGAAGGGGGGCTGGCCCATAATGACTTTTCCTTTTATCATCATCTCCTCTGTGATCGTTGAGAAGAAAGAATTGGATGTGGTGGTTTGCACCCGAGTGCTTTCTGTTACTCAATGAGGTCAGTCTAGTGGCACTGTGTAATGAGGAAATGATATCACAGCTGCTTGGACCCATTGCAACAGCTGAACACGTGGCCACAGCACATTACCACAATGGATTCATTGGAAACGAGGTAAAAACATTACATCAACCAATCACAACCTCCTTCAACCTCCACTCACACACACACACAGACACACATACAGTACACGCACTCACACACACAAGGCCACACATATCTATCAGCCATATCACAAAGAAAACATTATTTTGTATACCACAAAGTAGCCATTAGTTTGCCAAGCTAGCACATCAACAGCGAAAGAGCAGCAGAAAGCAACAGATAATTTGCTAATGAGTAGAGAACTCTAAATCTGGTTCTGTGTACAGGCGTGTGTGTGGGCTGGGACGAGGGTGGGGATAATGGCCTGTGCAGTGCTCTGTGGACGCCCCGGCAGGGATGTTGACTCGCAAGAAGAAATGCTGACTGTAAAGCTCATATTAATACATAAAGACACTATTTTGCATTCTAAAATGCAGGTCCCTACATCAAAACGCACACAAAGAAGTTCACTAGAGCTAATAATGTCTTCTGGACAGAGCCGAGCAATGACTGGATTCCTCTTGAGGTGAGTTTATAGTCCAAGAGTCGTTCAATGAAAATGTGGAGGGCCAGGCAACAGCACTGCACCAGGCGACAGAACTATCCTGCCTCCAGCTTGTACTGCCTTTGAAATTTTATGAGCCTATCATTTCCCCAAATGATTGAAATCATGTCTGTTTGACTATTAAGAAAGTTAATGTTTCATAAAATCTAAACTCAGTTTGCCCTGCTAGCTTCCATGGAAGCTAAACACATTAAATAGCCAGAACCGTGTCAGTAAAGCAAAACATCCATATAATCTCTTCTCATTCAATTAGAGTGAGCAACAAAAACAAAAACCTCTTCACCCTCACAAATATTTTGATGTGCAATATCTTTGCCAACACAAATGTTGCTTTCACACCATTTTTTGTCGAGCAACATTTATGGCTTGGACTATAAAATGGCTTGTATTATAACTATGTGATCAAATTTGAGTTAAGATCATTAAAACATTCACAGCACTAAATTCATATTGGACACAAAAATAGCAGAAATTGCCTTATAAACCAGACTCCATGTTCATGATATGTCAGTGACAGAATTTTACTACAGCCGAAGAACAATTGCCTTGAATAGTACTGGCATTACACTAAAAAAGGGACAACTTGAGTTTGATTTGCTTAGCTAAAGCCACGTACATTCTACATGCAAAATAACCTACTCTTCTGCAATGTTTACAGGCAAAATTAAGCAGAAAAAGATATTAACAGAAGTAATCAGGTATGTGTTAAATCCTCTGAAGTCCACTGATCCATTAACTACTTACAGTAGACTGTGTGTGTGTGTGTGTGAGAGAGAGAGAGTGTGTGTGTGTGTGTGTGTATGTGTGTGTGCATGCGTGCGTGTGTGTGTGTGCGTCCCTGTGTGCGTGTGTTTGTGTATATGTGTATCTGTGCGCATGTTAATTTGCACTTTGCTTTTTATGTGCTTTTGGAAAGGCAACTTGGCTGCGGGCTATTTGAGATAAAATGTGAAAGTTTATATTCAGTGTGCTCTGAGGCTTTGCTTTGGCGTGAGTTTCAAACTTCACAGGTTTAAAGAACATCTGATAGAAAGAGTAAGATATGTATCTTTTTTCCCTTTCTCCAGACCTGCAGTTTGATGAGGAATTGTGAGTCATATTTTGTGTGTGTGTGTGTGTGTGTGTGTGTGTGTGTGTGTCTTTGCGTGCGTGCGAGAGAGAGATAATCTGACTGACTTCTAGACTTCTGCTAGTCTGGAAGTGGGTGTGGGTGTGAATCCCTCAGTGTGCAATTTTGCCATCTCACAGGATAACCTTTCCCCACACTGAGTCTTTGAAGAAGATACCCGCTCCAGTCTTAAAAATGAGCTTGGCCGTGCTCCCTTCCCAACCCACAGCCTCCGGTCTGGAGCCACCGTTTTTCAGCGCTAGTCCACATTCCGCAGCAGGCGAGCCCCAAAGAAAAGCGCAGTCTCTCCACCTGTGGGTGTTGACGTGTTGACGGAGGTTTCAGAGCTCGTGGCTGGAGGTTGGCGTGGCGACAGAGTGCAAGCTGAGGTCCGTCGCGTGAGAGGCCGAGGTCCCGAGGTTGGGGGTGTGAGGAGACACCTTCAGTCCACACACACACACGAGGTGACACACACACGAGAGGAGACAGAGAAGACAGGGGAACAGGGGGGTAAGCATAGACAGAGAGAGAGAGAGAGAGAGATAGAGACACAGAAGAAAGGAAGGAGCGATGGAGAGATGGGAGAGAGAGAGAGAGAGAAAGAGAGAAAGAAACTTAAAGTGTGGACTGGTCAGTGACTATGGGCCTTGCTGGTGGAGGCTCCTGGCTGGAGCCACCACAAGGCTCCAACTGCATGTCCTGCAAAGACAACAAGACAAGAAGACAGGCAGTGGAACAAGGACAGTAGCTGTGTGTGTGTGTGTGTGTGTGTGTGTGTGTGTGTGTGTGTGTGTGTGTGTGTGTGTGTGTGTGTGTGTGTGTGTGTGTGTGTGTGTGTGTCTGCGTGTGTACTTGTACATGTGTGTAATGAATTTGTTTAGACTACCCCAAAATCTCAGCCCCATCACATTAATTAAGAAAGAACAGAAAATTATACTTCCAGAAGAAGAGGATCACATAAGACACACACACACACACACACACACACACACACACACACACACATTCAGCACTGACTGTGACAGTGATGACACATGATGTAGCTCTAACATGGCTATTCGTTTTAAAATAACAATAATATTGTATAGTGCACTGTCGTGGTACTCCAGTCTGCAGAGTACCAAACAACGAGATTAACACTCCCTACAGATCAACAAATATCCGCACCCTCAGTAAGGTAAATCCAACTGGGGCCATAGGCTGTTTCAGACTAAAGCTGTTGTAGCTACAGTATATTATAGCACACCAGACACTTATCAGCTACAGTATTATAGCACACCAGACACTTATCAGCTACAGTATATTTACCAGCCATATCATAGCACACCAGACACTTATATTATAGCACACCAGAGACTTATCAGTTTGTAGCTATATTATAGCACACCAGACGCTTATCAGTTTGTAGCTATATTATAGCACACCAGACACTTCAGGTTGCCAGTTCGAGGTCATGATGCTCCACTTGGAACAGAAGCAGAGGAATCCTTGCACAGATGTTTGGCACATGTTGGCCCTTACAGAGAGGCTGTGGTGCCCAGGCAGGAACCCCTGAGTTTAAACTCTTCTAGTGTTCAATAGTTGTCTGCCTCAGAGCCCCCATCCAGTGACATTCAAAACTTTTCTTTCGATTTGACCCCCTGACTGTGTAGGGAACAGAGGAAGTGGCCCAGAGGGCAAGACAGAGGCACAGCATAGAGCCCTGAGAGACTAATCGAAACGTCCCTCACAGGGCTGTTTAGGAGCTCACCCACCCGCATCCCTACTCACCCTAGGAATCCTAGCGCCCTAATCACAGAGTAAATATAGCTTTCGTCTCTTCTCAAAAGACACACTACTTCTTCTAGAATATGCACCCTCTTGTGAGGCCTGAATATGTGCAGTAGACATGTCCAGTAATCACAGCCCAACTCTGTACTCTGTACGCATAGGCAGTGTGCTGAGTATTGATTTACATGCAAATGGCTCTATTGAGTTACTAATCATATGATAATAATGCAATTTATTCTGCCTCATAATGGGACAAATTGGGGACATATCGACATATCTCCAGCCTAGCCATAACAATGATCCACCTCCCTCTAAACCGTCATCAACAGCCACTGACTGACATATCAATGCCCTTGAGCTGTATGCTCCAGTGGAACAGTCTTCTACTAGTCTTCTACTAGTTGTCTACCCAGCCTCTACTGCTCAAGTAGCCCACAAGAGCAATAGCATACCACTGAGGAAGAACATAAGCTTGCGACGTCAAAGCAGAAATCCTATTTCCAGCATTGTCTGATACCTGATGGGGTCTCTCTGTCAGCCTTGGAAAGCAGCTTTAACATTTCCCCTCCAACAGACATTAACATTGACAGACACGTTCAGTGGATAAGCTCATAGTTGTGACTAGGGGCTGTTCAGGCTTTCTTTGTTGTCTCTTTGTTCTTTTGTGTGATTCAAGGCAATCTGTGTTGTTGTCTTGTTTGGTAGAATTGTTTAAGAGAAAATATGTATTATACTGGTGTTCCGTTGTGCTATTGTTCTCATTGAGAACATTATCTCCTCAGACACTAATTAACTGTGATGTTAGTTGTGTATTTTGGATACTGCATCCCAACCCTCTGATCGCTTGAAGGATCACATTAAAGCAAAGTATCACTTAGCTATACAAGAGACACACAGTGGGGTAACTACGATGCCCAAGCAAATCTGAAATTCTGCTTCTCACATCACAGTTTATATTGGGCCTGAGGTTTTTAACCCTCCACACCAGATCTAATAGGATCAAATGCTCTTCTCCTGTGGCCTGGATTCACCCATGCGCATACATAAAAAAAGTGTACTTCAAATCTGGGTGCCTCTTATGTAAACCCTATTCACACATATTCTGCTACTGACTTGCATGATTTTCAGCTATGTGCTTTGGAGGGCAGTAAGTCAAGTACCATGTATATTGATAGTAAACAGTTACAGTGTAACAGAAGGTAACATAACACATGCCTGGTAGGACTAACAGATGAAGAGCACATTACCATAGTGCATGATGTGGCCACTGGACTACAAGGGCGCCGACTGCACATGGGCGGATTGGAAGGAGGACTTGAGAGATGATTAAGGACTAGAATGCAGCTCTGGTGACCTCGGTGGCCTGTGTGCATTCACAAGCGAGAATAATCGTGGCCTGAGGATACACTGGAGCTTTCTGATGCCCAGAGAGTGTCCAGCGATTTCGTCTTGGCCATTAAGCCATCATCCACTACACTTGTACAGACAAACAACTTTCAAGCCACAGTAATCATCCACATTGGCCGTCATTGACGTCAACAGGGTGCAACAACGTCATTTTAAAGCAACAAGATGTACAGTAGTTGTTCTACCTTAACCTGATACTACTACTTTAAAGAGGCAGCTGGAGGAATGTGAGGAGCAACTGGATCAAAGTTGAATGTGATTAGAATTGTAGTCTGCACCTAAATCTGAAGACACAACCTCTCATGCCAGAAACACGGGGCAAGCAGCAGATAGCCAGCAGCAGAACAGGCAAACTACAGTTTGGAGCCATTTTGGATGCCTTATTCATATCAAAGGATGGAACCTTTTTTCTGAGAGTATAGGCCTACAGAGTGTCACTAACTCTACCCCAAACTCTACTGGACACAGTCCAGTCTAATGATGACCATCATCTGCTGCCATAGAGACAACCGGAGCTAGTTAAACACCTAAAGCCCACGATGTACTGTCATAGTTTCATCATGATGAGAGGGACACTTGCCGCAAATAGAGATGACTTACAGTAAGTTGAGTGAACTTGAATACAGTAACTTAAATAGACGATAACACTGTATCTCATGCCATGGGCCTCTCCTGCCGTTTACTCAATGGTGGCATATCATGAATATCAGCACCTCAAAGCAACACATCAGATTTGGTTCATTTACTTCTTTGTTGGTTAATGTGATAGAAAGAAAATGTTTTCTTTTGAGGTTATATCCATGATAGCTCCCCCTTGCTTTCATCTTTCTAAATCAAAGTCTGGTTTATGTTTCCCACAGATTGTTACAGCATTCACAAGGTTAGTGCAGAAGAACAGACAAAACAAACAAGGTTGTGACAAAAGTCTCTCTCTCTCTCTTTCTTTCTCTCTCTCTCAGTATCCTATTTACTTTCTGTCTTCCCATTTTCGTTTTAAAAAACAAAAACATTCTTTGATCTTAAAATGCACTACTGTGACTGTTTGACATGCAACTTGATGGCTGAGTAACTGATTTCAAAGAATGGGTGCTTTTAACATCCCATTGTCTCTGTTCAACCAAGCGCAGACTCATGCACTAATATGAGACAAATTATTCCAGTGCAGGCTGAGTTTGTTTCACTCATACGCCTATCAGCGCGTAATCTATCAATATTCTATTGCGTCACGCAGCACAGCACTATGTCGCATTTCTGTTGGCTTGGTATCAGATCATTTAGAATTTTAAAAGGAAAGAAGGAAAACGCCAAACTGACTCTTTTTCAGAGGTACATGCAGTGACCTCCTACCTTGTTCCAAAAACACACTCTTCCCTCACATTTTCTCCTCTGGCATTCCATCGTTTTTCTATGTGGCCCACACTGTCAACTCCTGCCAAGTCTGTAGACCTGCTTTCATATGTTTCAGACTTCACACGGCAAAACCAAAAGACCCTTCCAGCGATTCCTTTATACACAGAGAGACAGCAACCTGAAAAGCAAATTCTGCACTATTCACTTTTAGTGTGGAGTTCCTTCAATAACAAATAAATGAACCCCTTGTGCTAAAAATATTAAAGAATAATATTTTATTATTCTATGTAATAATATTTTTTAAAGAATGAAGAAAAGCTCATGGATACCAGGCAGGTATGGATAGCAATGTTAGAGAGGCATTTTGGCACTGTTGTCTAAAGTGACCCAACAAGTTAACAGCCAACACATTTGCTTTTGCAAACATGAGCGCTTTACAGTGGCCAGAAGAGACCAGCTCATAGGAGCCCATCTGCTTGGGGCTAGCTGGGTAATCGGGATCAATGTGAGAGAATAAAGATCCAGCTTTTAGACTCAGTGCGTAAAACTATCATATGAACACTTGGGTAGAGGTGCCAAGTGTATTTATCTCTATGAATAAAGGGAATGCATTTGAAGATGCGTTTATCTACAGAATCATACCTTCAAAATGCATTTCTGAAGGAACTGAGGCATTCGCACACAAACCCACACAGACATCTTGCCATGGTCTCAGAGGGGGTTCAGATTTGGGCTATTTCATATACATGCTGTGCTAATGGCTGGCCTGAGGCGAGTTCCCATCACCAGACTCTCAACATGTCATTCCTTCCATATCTTGTCTTATTTCATCAAGTGCTTCTCCAGCTCTTGCTGGCATGAGTCTAACAGAACTTACAATTCTCCATGTCTCTCCCACTGATATTGGCCGGGTTTCCCAAAATCGTTAAGAAGCTCTTAAGTCCTAAGAACTTCTTAGGAGCGTTCTTAGAACATTCTTACAACGCTCCTAAGAAGTTCTTAGCACTTAAGAGCTTCTTAACAATTTTGGGAAACCCGGCCATTGTCCATTAGACGTAGTAGTTGCCATCTCCCCAACCCGTTACAGTATGTGACTAAAACTATGGCCCAAATGCTTGTCTCACTAAATCTGGAGAAAATACACGTTGATGGGAAAGGTTTTTGCCACAAGGTCCTAGGTTGCCTTCCTAAGTCATATAAATATACACTGACGCCCCTGTGCTGAAAATCCAAAAGCTCGCTGGCTAAGAGTTTACTTTGACACCCTTGAATAAGTGTGAAGTTGCAGATCGGTCGCAGGCGTATTTGTTCTGAGAAAACACAGATTACTACCCACACACAAAGACATCTCTACGAGTTGCGTCCTCGTTAAGGCACACAGTCGGAATTTTTGATATGACAGGAAATAACATGAAAGTAGGCCTAATGATCAGAATATGGTAACATGATATGAGAAACACAGTCACATTTGATCTCTCTTAGTGTGTCACATAATCAGACACATGCACATTTCCACCAACACGAAGAGTTATACATAAATGCACACAAATACACAAATGAGGCATGTATAGTAAAAAGACAAAATCATGTTTTGTGATACAGTAATTGATCAGACAAAGTAGTCGCTCTCTCTCTCTCTACACACACACACACACACACACACACACACACACACACACCAACAAATACATGCACAAATACACAGAAATGTAGAAAATTGATATGCTGGCTTATTTGTCTGAGTTTAAATCTCTAAGCTACAGCAATATATCATCTGATGCACCCACATCACATTCTCATGAGAAATCTACAGCACCATCAAGTTAAGATTAAATGAGACGATAACATTTGCAATTTCACGTGTTTATCCTCATAGTCTAGGGCCAAGACTAACTCTACCTCCAAACTTTGACCAATAGACAAAGCAACTCAATTAGCTCCGTCTGTCTTTTCAAATCTCTGAGAGGATGGAGAAGAGACTGTACCTGGCTGCTCTGCGCCTGGCCGTTGAAGTCGTTGTTGCGAGGCGTCAGGAAGGTGTCGTGCGTGGTGGTCTTCTCCGTGCGCGGCTGGCTGGGGTCGCCGTCCTCCACGCCGTTGGTCTTGCGCACGCACAGCACCTTCCGGAAGCTCTGCTTGAAGTTGTCGGACAGGAAGCCGTAGAGCAGCGGGTTGGCACAGCTGTTGGCGTAGGAGAGGATGACGGAGAAGAAGTAGACGCCCGCCATCAGGCTGTTCTCCGGCAGGATGACCACCAGGTTGACCACGTTGAGGATGAAGAAGGGCAGCCAGCAGAGCACGAACACCACCACGATGACCACCACCATGCGGGTCACCTTGCGCTCCGAGCGCCGCCGCTTGGTGAAGCCGGCCCGCGCCCCCGACGACTTGACCTTGACCACGATGAGCAGGTAGCACAGGCAGATGACCAGCAGCGGGCCGAAGAAGCCCAGGATGGCGGTGTACAGGATGAAGACGGTGGACCACACGTTGTGCGGCTCGGGCCAGTTCATGTTGCACGAGCGGAAGGTGTCCTGGACGTCGGAGAACACCACCACGGGCAGCACCACCACGAAGGACACCGCCCACATGGCCGCGCTGACCACTCGGGCCACGCGCGGGCGCCTCCAGCGGGTGGAGCGGATGGGGTGCACCACGGCCAGGTAGCGGTCGATGCTCATGACGGTCAGGCAGAAGACGCTGGTGAACTGGTTGAGCGAGTCGGCCGTCATGACCACGCGGCAGAGGAACGAGCCGAAGGGCCAGTAGGAGAGGACGTTCTGCGTGGTCAGGAAGGGCAGGCCCAGGATGTAGAGCTCGTCGGCCACGGCCAGGTTGAAGATGTAGATGTTGGTGACCGTCTTCATCTTGGCGTAGCGCAGCACCACGTAGATGGCCAGCGTGTTGCCGGTCAGCCCCACCAGGAAGACGGTCAGCGAGATGACCGCCGTCACCGTGGAGCTGCTGCTCTGGAACGGCACGCTGTGGTCCGACACGTTGGCCGAGACGTTGGCCCCGTCCTCCGACATGCCGTCCATCATGGCCACGCTGGACAAATTGAAGTCGCTCATCAGGGTCACTCCGACTGGACCTTCGGTGGACTCCATACCTCTTTTCAGCGCAAGGGTGAGTGGACGGAAGAGCGGGCAGAGGCTAGTGGAGAGAGGAGAGCTGGAGGGAGTTCCACAGGCCCAGGTGTTTCAGCACTTTAAACAGATAAACTATGCTGAGTCACATCTGAAAAAGGAGGGGAAGAGAGGACTTTGAGGAGAGATCAAATGATGGATAGATCAAATAAGGAAAGCAGGGAGATGGAGACCGTGACAGAGATACAGCATAGACTTCAAAGTCGATATATAATAAGAGCGCATGTTATGCGTGTGTGTATGTGTGTGTGTGTGTGTGTGTGTGTGTGTGTGTGTGTGTGTGTGTGTGTGTGTGTGTGTGTGTGTGTGCGTGCGTGCGTGCGTGCTTGCGTGCTTGCGTGCTTGCGTGTGTGTGTGTTTGCGTGAGTGCGTGTGTGTGTGTGTGTGTGTGTGTGTGTGTGTGTGTGTGTGTGTCTGTCTGTGTCTGTGTTAGTGTGTGTGTGTGTGTGTGTGTGTGTGCGCGCGTGCGTGCGCGTGTGTGTGTGTGTGTGTGTGGGAAAAGAGCAATCAAGAGAGTGAAAGATGCAGAGAGAGGATGGAGAGGGCTGGAGGGAGAGTCTTTCTAACTGTATCACTTCAAGCACCGAATCCGAGGATTGCACACGGAGACAATATGCCAGGGGCTGTCCTTGAGCGCTTTACGCATCTCTCTGTTATTGTCAGTCACATCCAATTCACGTCTGTTAATTATGAGCACGTAATTTTAGAGCGTACTTTGAATTCTCCAATGGTACTTTGCTCTGGGCGCAGAAGAAAATTAAAACTATTCTACTTGTTCTAATTACATTCGATACAGACATTTCATTAAGGCAGTTTCAGCTGATGGGTGAGCAAACATCTCAATAAACGGCTATGCTACAAGGAAACATCCAATTTGCATTAATTAATGCGTTCAAACAGAGTCATTACTAACTTGAGGTTTGATGCACATTATTCAATGTGTGTGCCCTTTTCACTTTTTCATTTTATTCATGTCTCGCCCATCTGCTCCACTTGTTTTTACTGGGATGGAGAAAGCAGTGCGGTCTCGCAACCTTTAGCCTACTGAAGCGTCTTACCTGCTAAAGCCAAAAGTCACTGTGGTGACTAGGGAAGTGAGAAGTTAAGAGAGGCGTATGAACAGTCGCATCAATGGCCACGGCACAGTGAAAACGATCAGCATCGAAATGTTGAAATGAGGACATTTATGGGAAAATGCACAGGCAAAATGTAGGAGGTGCAGGTGCAGTCCTATGTATAACATTTGCACTCTGGTGTTTAAGGTGCCAAAAACACATTTCCGTATTCTTGATTTATGAAAATAGTTTATTGCCATTGTAAAAAAAGTACAGTGAACGTTTTTATATAGAGATATCGTAATTGGTACAATTAAGAAAACGATTATACCTCAACTATTTTAACATTTGGATAGTCTAATCTGTCTCTGCATGATGTCTGCGTATGAGGACGGGTACCTTGAATATTTTCACTGAACGGACCTTGTTTTCGACTTTGCCAAACAGCTGTCCAGCAGTTTATAAAGAGTCTTCCGAACAATATCTTGGATATCTGAATGGTTTGTCTTTCGTTGTCCTCTCCTCACCCGTCGCCCATCGAGGTAAATCTCAGTCAGTTGAAATACAATACTTTGAATCCGAGAAAATATTATAATAAAGCTTCAACGTGTGTACAAATAAATGACAACTGTCTTTAAACCTGTTAAAGTATTACATCCAAAGATATCGAAATTCACAGTCCTTTGCCAAAGCATCCTGGTCGCTGTCATTTTATGTTGATATACAGCTCGCTCAGAGCACGGATGTCATAGATCTCGAGGTAGAATTAAACCATCGGAAAGTTGAAAGATTCGTGGTGTCTAATACGCACGGCGGAGACGGGTCCACTTTGGAGACGGGCTGCAACACAGCACCGGTATTTAACGCCCGGGAGTGAACGTGACACTCCTTCTCTGCGCGTCATGCTGCTTCCCCAGTCCAGGTTTACTGCATAATCGCGCGCAAGTAGTAGACCTCCTGACACTGTGAATTCCCAGGTTGCATACAACTGTTGATCCAAGAGCTTCTCCTCTTCTTGTCTGACAACAGGGACTAGTCAGAATTATTCTCTCGTCTACTATGTGCAACACAAATGCTCATTCCCATACATGCTCATTCACAATAAGACGGGGTTCATAAATGAAGGAGGATATATTATGCCCCTTGTAGTGTTAAGCCACTGATAAAAGTTTAATTGCGTCAGTGATTAGACGTATCTCTTCAAGCTTCAAACTAAAGATTCAGACACATTTCAGACACAAGACAGTGAAGTGGAATCTGTCTGACGTAGATAAGGACGTTTGCTCAGTGTCAGATGTATTGACGGGGCGTGCTTCTATTCGCAGGTGTTGCAAGGGTTTCGGAAGTTTACACTGAGGTGCTTTGACGGTTGCACAGAGAGGGCTCATGCATTATGTAACTGTTGCCTCTGCCTATGCCTCTGGGCACAACTTTCTTGCGTACTAATGCTGCTAATTATAATTATCACGGACAAGGACGTCTTCATAGATCTTTTTCATTGGAATGGTCGCGCTTACATGGTTCATGTGCTTTGCAACCACGGAGGGGAAATGGCATAGCAGTCCTTAGAGAGGGTGAGAGTGAGACGCATAGGTAATGGTTAACGCCAACGGCCATATGTGAAGAAAAAAGCAGGGACATGTTTTGATCCACAGTTCGAATTCACCTCTTTAATAATTTTCCATTTGCATCTGAGGTGACAATACCTGGGCATCTTTACCCCCATCCAGCGGACGAATCATGTATTTAAATTCATCGCCATTACCATTACCAGACAGTTAGGTTAGAAGGGACATTCATTGGGGAAAACCCATGGGAAATAAAGGTGGGCATATTAATAATGTTAGGCTACTATTAGTGCAATTATTATCGTGTTTTAGTGGGCCCTATCCAATGTCTTAGTCGGGAGCTGATTCCAATAGAAAACATTCATGTGGAGTTGTGCTTTCCTGATAATGAAATTTGAAGGGAAAGACAACCTTGTTTGAGACATTTTAGTGTATTTTTTAGTGCACAGTTAAAATGTAAAGTCCCTGTAAATCGAAAATGGACATTTGTTTGGATACACCTTCTACAGGTTATAAAACTACTCTGGAAAACACTAAACTGTGTTACTAGATTGTGTTAGCCCATTAAACAGGACATCATTGTTATTTTTGCAATGCACTGGTAGCTGAGACCATTGCAGATGATTCAGAATGCAGCAGCATGTCTGGTGTTTAGTCAGCCAAATAAGACACATGTAACTCCTGTTAGCTACACTCTTCGCTGCCTCCTGAAACAGTAAGATCCCTCACTCTGGCATATAGGACACTCATTGGATCTGCACCTGGCTATTCTAACGGCATGATCCAGCTCTGGATCCTCTCTCTCTCTCTCTCTCTCTCTTTCTCTCTCTCGCTCACTGCACTGCTCCTCTGATGAGCGTCTGCTGTGCCGGCCCTCTAGACTAGAGATCACAGTGACGAGTCTTTTCTTCTGGGATTCTTCTTCTTTCATTCTAGTGATCGTTTTAGGATCTTCAAACAATATCTAAATTGTAGACCTTGTATAACTAGTCATTCTTACAGAGTTGTGGTCTACATTTATTGTTATTTTTCCGTTAAATTGTATTTTTTGGTTACATTTTTGTCTTACTTAAATTTGTAATTTCTCAGGCTTTATGACTTTTGGGGGCTTTTTTGTCTTTATTGTAATAGGATAGTAAGAGACTAGCAGGAAGTGAGTGGGAGAGAGAGATGGGATTGGGAAATGACCCTGGATCCCAGTGGGCAAATTGACCCAAATATGGTACGGGCATAGCCAGTTGCGCCACAACTAAGATTGTTCTTTTTAATGATTGTGTAATATTTTTTGTTGCTATTGTTATATTGATGTCGTAAGTTGCTTTGGAAAAACGAGGGTACTAAAAGGGGGAATTGATTATCCTTGAATATTGATCATTAGAACGTCAGAAGGCTAATACAGAAAACAGGCCTGATCCCATCTGCCTCTTGAGCAATAACACTGAACTGGCTTCAGCACAGGAAGCAGACCTGCCCACGGCATCTGATCTGAGACCAGTGTTCTGTATATATTCTTCCCATTTTTTCATGATTTTGAAACCTAATTTCATGTACCTGACAATGTTTTTATTGGTGCATATTTGTCAGTGTGGTTAATGAAAAATTTTTGCTGTGGTGTGACTCAGAGCAACACATTTAGTTTTGGTTTGGAACTTTAAGGAAATTGAGTCTATGCCTTCGCAAAACCAAAATCCATTAGTACAGTAGCAATGGACAAAACTAGATATTGCCAATGTCTCTTCAGCATCGTCAGCCATTGCTCATGGCTCATTCATGCATATCCTGAGCAGCCAGATCCTTGGGGACCAGAGTGCATAAGAAGCGTTTTAGTAGCAAAGTGGCATTGCCTTTGTCCCACATGTGAGCTGTAAGCACTGCAAACTCCAGCTATTCGTCGGTAATTACATGTATATTGTGCGCACATACCCAGAGAGGGGGCTCGCACAGTTCTAATCGCTGGTCAGCACTTTCAGATGCCTCTGCTCCAGAATTAAGGAGCAGGACATGAAGACAGAGGTTTGGAAGAGTTTTCAGCTGATGGTCCAATTTTCAGCTGATGAAATCCAGAGTTAGTAAAGCTCAAATGTACCCAGGGCCAGAATCTTGCAGTGCCTGGAAAAAGGACTGCCAAAAAAATAACATTTTGGACTTTTTTTTTTATTTTGCCTCTGCCCGCACTACAGGGCAGCATTCACAGTGTTTTCCAGTTGTCTGGTTGTCCGTTAATAGTAACCATAGACAGGGAAAAGATGCACTATGATCAGTCATTCCAGATTTTGTTAATAGTGAAGTGGCTTGGTGAAATAGTCAATGCACTGGTGATGCATTTGATGGATGGTGAACTAAAGAGGATTTTTTCCCATCAGATTCTGAATATCACTTGCCATTTATTTGGTCAAATCAAGTTAGTGAGTGGAAGTTAACAATCACCTCCTTTGCTAAGCAGGCTGCTAAGAAGCCAAACAGCCTCAGCCAGAGGTACCATGAACACAAGACATCGCCAGGCAGAGGTAACATTAACACAAGTTTGAGGGTTGTTCTTCACCAAGATGCACTTGATCCTGGGTTCTGTCTATCTCAAAAATATCTGCTGAAATGTAGATGCACCTGTAGATGTGCCGGCAAAGACGTTTAAGCTGGAAAGAGCAGGAAAATAGCCAATCATTTTTCCTAGTGTTAAAGACGGCATATTTCTCTTGCAAGAATGGAATGTGTGTCACGGAACGTGAATGTAGAATGTGTCCCTGCCAGCAGCCGCAATGTTCTGAGAAGTTCTAATTTGTCAATATATATATATAGCACATACAGACTCATCACACATAGTGGCAGGATATATTGAAATAATAATTTGGGAACGATATCTTAGTGTTTTGTTTGATAAAGTTGATTTAAAAATTATTCTAACCTTAGTTTCAAAAGCATTCAGAGGTGATTTGCTGTAGAATTTCATACAAGCCTCATGACTCCATAGAACAAGACACCAAAGAGATAACCAGTTGCTTCTGCCATTATTGATTTGTAGCCTGTTTGAAAAGTCGGGATGTGTGAGCAAGGGTTTTGTGCCATCTTGCATCTCACCCTTGCTTTAAAAGTGCTACCCTGAATGTAATGGTTGCCGGGAATGCATATAAAAAACGTCATCTTTTGTTCACATTGTTCACAGGAACAATGTAAAGCATGTCAGGTGTACCAGCGGCATATGGCACACTCCAACATTTACATTCCCCTCTCGTCTGGCTCAGCTGCCTGGGGGGGGGGGCTCCGACATCACTTATTCAGCCCTGAAATTGTGATCTCCAAATGTATTAATACAGCCTGCTCCCTAACAAGGTCTTTCACAATTCTTGAAGTGCCACTGTACTGTAACTGAAGGACACACACAGCAAAGCTCTAATACAGTTATTCATTTTTACTGCAGCAGCTATGCTATGAACTATGAACGAAGTAAAATAGAAAATTAAATCTGAAATGATCATTGTGATGTGTTCCATCATCTTTTTTTGGAGTTACTTCATTTGTATTCTCAAAACTCTGGTATGGTCAGTATTTGATGTTAATTCAAATGTGCTAAGATTTTTAGATGGGCAATTTATTTGTTTTCCATTATGACTAAGCAGGACTAGTTCTGTGAAAGTATGAAGTAGTAACTCCTTGTGAATGAGATTAAAATAGCCTACTGAAGTGAACATGTCAATGTTTGCCCCCCCCCCCCCCCCCTTTATAATATAGTTCTATAATTATAACAATAGATAATGTAGCTTGTGATTTGATTGTACTTACTGCAACAGTTCACAAATGAGCAATTAAAACTCAGTCAGGAGAAAAAGCTAGGGTGTGAATGTTATAAAGTTTTCAAACATCATCGCGTACTGTATGTGAGGACCAAACAGCATATACAATGAGTAGAATACCACTGAACTGTGCCATGGGCTCTTTACTTCACAGACAGAGCTGCCTACAGAGCAGAGAGAGTCAGCAGCGCCACTCCAACTTTGAAAGATGTCAGGAGAGCGCTGGCTGGGCCGGGGCCGGGGCCGTGGAGGAGAGGAGAGGAGAGGCATTAATGTGTTTTGACAGGGGAGATTTCTGTGACTCCAGGAGCTGTTCTGGGAGCAGGGGAATGACAATGAAAGGCGTGGATGTGATCAAAGACGGAGCAAATGCAGAAATGACTCCGCTGTCTCTCGCTTTTCTTCTCCTCTCACCTTGACCCCAAAGGCATGCTCATCCCTTTGTGCTTTTCTCCACTCCCACTCCTCTTGGTATTCTGTCATTGATTGCTCTCAGCACAGTGATTAGCCGTCCTCACCCTTCCACGAGGGTGAGAAAGAGAGAAACAGACAAATGAGATCGCAAGATGTGGCGATGAAATGGAGGACGTCAGGGAGTCTGGGCAGGAGACATGGAGACCAGATTTCTGTAGAGGTCAGCTGTGCTGCTGCATTACGGTTCAAGAACCGAAGCCTTTCTACTGTAAATGAGATAGCATGGGATGCTCTGATAAGGAGAGAAACAGAGTCATCCTGGTTGGTTCTGAAGTTTCTTCAGTTTGGCTTCTACACTGAGTGAGAAACAAAAGCTAATGGTCCTGTTATGCACAGGGACTACACATGTTTTATACTGTCAGTTATTGACTGTATACTTGTGCAGGTTATGATTGATAAGTTATCCAACAGATGTAACAGTCAATGAAAAAAAAAACAAGCGCTAACACTCTGGGGGTGGGGGCATGTCATGAGCCCCCATGTACATGGCCACCACAGAGTGTAGTGGTTTTTATATGTAACAAAAAGTGTCTGTTCTGGAAAGCGGTTATTCTTTTATACTAATGATAAGCTATTTCTTGGTCTTGTTCATCAATGACTTTTATTTAGTCTATTTTATTGTTATTTAGTTATCCAAACTGTGATTAGTAGGCTAAATAATGATGAAGAAATCATTGTTGATGGGTCATCATCTTACTTCACTTAATAGATGGTGAGACCCCAAGACCAAATCAGCATGACGACAGAGATTTTTAATCGTGCAAATGGTGCATGCGGCATACATTTCAAAAGGGGGGAAAAAAGAAAAGAAAAAAATGTCTGGACTGATTTTCTTTTTAAAAGTCGCACACGTCGAAGGGATATGGGCTATTACGATCCATCCAGTGGCCAGGGTAAGCATTGCAGGACTTGAAAAGGAGGAGAAAAGGAAGTTCTCAGGGAACTTCTGGCTTGCTGATGAGTTTGGAACTTTTTTTCCTCCGGAGAAGTAGAGCTAGTTCCGTTTACGCTGGAAAGGGGGTTGCCTGCGCATCTGGAGGAAAACGCGTTTTTAAAAGAAGATTCTTTTTAGTTTTTCTTATGAAAACCGTAGAAAGGGCAAATATTTCCCCCCTTAATCGAGAAAAGATTACAACATCCAAGGCGATGAGATGTGAGTGAGCTATGCCTTATAGAAATGGACAGACTGTATCCAAGCGAAAACATGGCGTCTATTTCTCAAAGTTTGGATTCTTCTCCAGCCTACTTTTTTCACTGTGCTGCCTGGAGGCTTGGAGCTCGCTGGGGATGTGCAGCCCTTGTCCCAGAAACTGTTCGTGTACGGTGGTGGGACCCCAGAATTCTTCAGTGGTTAATTGTTCGAACAAGGGATTGGATTGGGGACCATCAGCGGTGGATCTCCCATCTGACACAAAAATCCTGTAAGTTGCAACTGCGTTTGGTTGTAAATAGCGGCGAGATTAATATTCAGTGTATGCATGTTTTGATTGGTAAGTGCTCTGTTGTGTGCAGGTCTCACATGATACCTCTAATGGCACATTGCTGGAGGCCATTTATGTGATGGGTGACATTAATTCAGGCCGAGCTTGTTTATGTGCGGTAACTCGCCGTTATGAAACCAATACCGTTACTCTCCATCTCTCTCTCGCCACGGCGGAGATGAGGACGGACAGAGGCGCACATCTTGCATGCAAATTTAGAATGAGAGAGAACAGTGACATGTTGGCAACAATAACAACAATTATAATAATAAAAACATTTTCCGAGAGTAGCCATCTAGCCTACCTCTCATACTCAATACTAATAGCGCTGCATTGACTGTTGTTGCATGGGTGAGGCAATTAAAGTGATTGTATTATTGTTCTGATTTCAGTTTGACTAGGCCTAAAAGTTCAGAGACATTGTGAAGTTGGCTGTAGATATATAATTCTTAAGCATTCCGAAATTAAGAATTTGAGTGGACTTTAGGCTCCCCGTATAGGCTATCACTATTATTTTATGCACCAATAGGCTACATTGATTTATAATAGTGAACAGCCCCTACAATAGTGTCTTGATGGCCTGCAGTATGTTTCTGTCTGTTTCTCTAAGCCAGGCCTAAAGTTGGCTCCACATGGAAATGAGGGTTTTATAGTCTATTTGACTTTATTTGTGAACATCAGAATTGTAGGCCTATCACATGGTCTTCAGTTGGGTTCAGGTTACACGGACTGATGTAGTTTTCGCCATGGCTTTGGCCATATCAAGGTTCGCGTGTGTCAGTGTTGACTGACGGATTTTGACCTTAAAGGGCCCATCAGGTGACGGCTCATCACCCAGCGGAGACGGTTAACCTCGCGCACCCACATCCTCGCGCTGAAAGAACACCGTGTACTTTCTTTTTGCGGACCGAGCCTCATATGTTATCGATTTGTTTTGCCCAGCTCCACTTAACTGAAAAAAAATGTCAGAATTACGAGAAATTTTGCAAAGATCTTCGGGCAGAGCTTGCCCTATTGGCTGCAACCGCGATTTCAGCAATACTTTTATTAGGCCCACGTTTTAATTTAATTTCTATTAATACAGTTCCAAACAAGCCATACTTTCAAAATGTCAAAATTCATGCCATTTCACACACATTTTGTCCACAGACTATGAAAAATATTCTAGGCTATCATGTTTGATTTAGGCCTATGGTCTGTTGACTGATATCTAACTATTTGGTGGGGGAATTAACTGAAATAATCTACATTTGAATTGTTTCACGTGTGTCAATGTATTAATAAATAAAATGCATTGCTGGAAATATCTCACATATTGTGGCCATCTTCAAACAAAACCTTTTGCTTGCTGAATTCTGGGAAGCAGACCCCCAATGGCGTCTGAATCCTACAATAGATTATGATTGGCCAAGATCAGGGGATTCCCTCACCCAAAGTGGGACATGTTGTCAGTTGAACATAGCACTGTCTCTCAGGTGATGGCTCTCTCCGCTAGTTTGATTTTGTTGGTGAAGTATCCTCGGTAGTTTGAAACCCTGTGCTGACTCTGAGGTCACCGAGAGAGACTGCGGTTTTGCGAGGGCCTCCCAAACAGCTTCTGCCCTGGCTCCCCAAGTACCCCCACCTACTGTATCTCTATCCCATGCTCTCTCTCTCTCTCTCCCCCCCCCTCTCTCTCTCTCTCTCTCTCTCTCTCTCTCTCTCTCTCTCTCTCTCAAAGCAAAATCATTGATGGCTGTCAACAACACAGATTCCTCTATACAAGCTGCGAGAGGGCAAGGGCTGTTTTTATCAGTGTTGAAAATTGTGATCCACAGAACTGCGAGGAATCTGTGGAGACAGATATGATTTTCAGTGTGAAGCATGAGATCATGGTATTCTTCCTATTGTGTTAAATGGACCAGAGTTGCACATCTACACATAAACACACACTCTGTTGCACTCTCTCACCACCCCCTCTCTATCTCTCTCTCCCTTTCTCTCTCTCTCTCTCTCTCTCTCTCTCTCTCTCTCTCTCTCTGTGACTTTTCCACTGCATTAGAGACAGTCGACAAACAGTCCTCTTAAGCAGTGGACACAGTTGTCAAACAGTGGGTGAGCATTAGAACAGCGAGTGAATGTACAAATCTCAAGGTGATTTCTGTTTTAGAAGCACACACACAAACTGGCTCTCGTACGGAAATTCAGCGTGCCCGTGGCCTGTAGGTCTACGATAAGGCCTTGGGGGTGTGGATAGGCAGATTAAAAATTACTGCCAGTGCTGTCAAGTTAAGTAGTGCTGTCCACCATTGCTATGACTACGGCTCTCCGTTCTCTCTCAAGCTTATGCATCAGGTTTGAGGATGTGATTCGTAAAAATAGAATATTTATTGGGAGCACTTTTTGGCAGGACACCCTGTCTCACTGAGCCCACAGCTGTCCCACAGAATAGCACTTTCCCCTCCACTTCCTTCTCTAACCAGCCTTCTAGCATTTTCTCTGCTTTGGGTCTAACGTACGCTGCTCCTCTTTCATCTCCGGCTGAAGGCATTTTGTTGTGACTCATATCATATACCTTCGCAGAATATTCAATTTTCTAGTTCAAAGAAATGTGATTCAAGTCTCCTTTATTGAGGTCCTCTGTTGTCATTGTACATCTTTTATCGGTTCTAGTGGAATTATGTACAGTGGACCTTAAATTGTTTCAAAAGAATGAAAAGGAATGAAATGTCATATCCTAGTATTAGTGTTCTGGTATCTCAGGTTCTTTAAGATATGTCATTGGTGCTTAGCAAGTGTTTTTTTTTTAAATTATATTTCTTCCATTTCAATGATTATCCATCATGGTGTGAAAGAGATTATTTTTTATATTCTATTCCTCATTGTTAACCACAAAAGCAAAGCTATGTCATGGATGACACATGCCAACTTTCCTGACCTCAAGCAGGTTATGCCTAAAAAGGATGCAGTTTCAATCATTTTTTAATATAGAGTGCCTCATTCAAGAACTATGAGGGAAGTGTACAAAATATATTAAGTATCAAGCTGAAAGTTTCATCATGATATTCATTTGAAGTCATATTGCTCAGCCATAGCTCTCTGCCGAACAGCTTTTTCAAATCTGTTTTTCACCACATACTGTAGCAGCAGACACTATTAAAATTATAAATGAATTGCTTTTGTCTGGCACATTCCCCAAGTCCCTGAAAGCAACTGTTATAAAGCCCCCAACTCAAAAAGAACTTTCTAGATGCTGGACAATTACCAACTAATTTTCAATCTACTATTTATTGGAAAGATGATCATTGATAACCACCTTCTCAAAGGGCCTTCTGACTGTGTTCACAACACTGACACAGCTGTCATTAAGGTTTTAAATGACGTAGGTCTTAATATTATTAATGTCCTGCCTGGGCTATTTTACTCAGTTGATCATAACATATTAGTGCAGAGACTGTGGGACACTGGATTGGATTCTCTGATGCAGTTATCAAGTGGCTCAGATTATACTTACAAGAGAGGACTTTTTTGTTGCCATTAGAAACCTCAACACCAACATCCTTGACCTGTGGTGTCCCACAGGGGTTGATATGAGGGCATTTATTGTTATTAGTTATTCAAATACAGTACTAAGTTTTATCATAGCTATGCTATTATTCAATTCTCTCATTCAGTGGCATTGGTCCCTAATGCTTTGACCAAATTAGCTGGATGTCCTTACACCAGCTTCCGGTAAGTCACAGAATTAACTTTAAAGCACTGGCTGATGACTGCGCTCTTTGTGAACAAAAGCTTGGATGCTGAATTCTGAATAGTTTGTAACTAGCAAATGAGTTTGCTGTTTAGGCAGGTGAAAAGGTATTGTTGCAACCTTATAGGCAATATTCAAGGCAGGAAGAAGTGAAGGCATTTATAATTCTATTTGTGTCAATTAAAGTTGCTATCGATCTAATTTTGTAAATGTTTTTAAATTTGATATAGCAGGACTGTTTAAGTCTGAATGAATTGTACCATATTGCATTTTCATGCATAATAACTGACCTCTGATCCAGTTTAGTTTCCGTCTGCTGTTGGGCTGCACAATTATTTGATTTTTAATCAAAATCACAACTGGAACTAATGCAATTAGCTAACTGCAAAGACTGCAATTAATCGTGCAGCTCTCCACTCCAGTGGTTCCAGTGGTTGATATCACATAATATTATTGTTTTTGTATTCATCCATCCTCATATGACAGACAGTGAAGCTAAGTGAATTAGATATTTTAGATATTTTACTGTAGATCAGATTTAGATATTTCGCCCCAAATCGTGCAGCCCTCGTGGGTCATTTGGATCGATTTATGTAGATCTTCTGGTGTTTACATTATTTTTAATGAAGGCTCTCTGGGACACGCCTGAATGTATGCTGTGAGAAGCGGAGAGGGCATTTAGTTTGGTGTGGCAAAGCTCTCGGCCCAAGCAGCTCGGAGTGCTTCTCCTCAGAGTGCTGTCATTAAGCAGCAATTACCCAGCATGTTCTGAGATTGGGTTGGGTGGACTGGGGCTGTCTGGCTCTGTGTGAAAACACAACTCTCAACAAAGAGGACAGAGGTGCAATGAACGCTGGAACAACACAAGCAAAAGCAGGATCAGGTAGCTAGATGGCTGTGTATTATAGTGACATTTTCCACAGAGTGGCTACGGTGCTACAGAATATTGGGAGAGAGACAAAGAGAGAGAGAGAGTATCGTTCATGAGCTGGGAAAGACCAAATTCACTGACCATATGTGGCGGGAAGTTTGTTTTGTATCCTTGGTGATCACAGATCATGACATCACCCCCTCATGGAAGCACAGACATTCCAGAGGGTCATAAAGAGAGAGACTTGAGAGAGAGAGAGAAAGAGGGAGAGAGACTGCAAAAGAGAGAGAGTGTTTGCGAGAAGAGATACAGAGAGTGTACTTGAGAGTTAGCGGGCCAAGAGAGCAGGCCAAATCATTAAACTTTAGCAGCAATACCACAGCGCAGTCTGCACTGGATCATTATCAGGAGATTGGAGCGCAGCATGCTCCACTTCACCATAGGCTGTGCTCAGCCAGGCTGGCAGGAGCATTAGCACGGATCCTCCACATCACATCTCTGGGAGGGAGCAGGGAGTCTCTGTTAGGCCCCTAATCCTACTGGGAGGGAGCATAATGCTTCTGTCTGTCAGAGAGGCACATGGGGATGTTGGGACAGGTATGGGCGCAGGCACTGCCAGCATTAGAGAGGAGGCTAACGCACACGTAGGCTAGTTCTGGCACAATTCTCCATCTCATCACCTTTTCATAGTTCTTTTTTTTTCATAGTTCTTTTTTTTGTGTCATACTTGCTGACTGAAGAGGTGGTCAGATTTCCCATTCGCCCTGTTTCCATGACTGGTCAATCGTTTGGGTGAAAGGCTCTATTGTGTTGTGATGTTCTGTCTGAACATATGAAATGCATGAGTGCTCATTTGACATCCCCACACCCTGTTTTATACAGTAGAGAATGAGCAGGAGCCCAGAGGCTGCCCACTGAGCGGCGCATAAACACCCATTCTGTACCCAGTAGCACGCTGCAGCCCGCCGTTCCAGGAAGCGCTGTCAGTTTGAGCTGATTGTGAACACTTAGTCCCAGTATTCCACAGAGAGACACCCATCAGAGTCCCACGCAGCCAGCTCACAGTCAGGCTCCATGAGGAGAATTGCATCTGTCGTGTATAATTTCCCTTTGGATGAGTTTGGGTTATCATTAGTGTAAAGACAGTGTGTGTGTGAGTGAGTGTGTTTGTGTGAGTGAAAGAGATAAGAAAGAAGGATGAAGTGATAGAGAGGAGAAGAGCAGAACAACACAAGCCACCAGGTGGATCAGATGGCGGTGTTCGTTGCTGTTGGACGGATAACAGGCATCCTTCAGCAGCGCCGCTTATCTAAAGAGGGCCTCTGATAGCAGACGCACAGCTCATGGCAGCTGCGTGAGAGCGTGCTCAGGAAGGCGTGTGTCTGTGGGAAAGCAGAGGGAAACAGACGCACTTGATCTCTCCTGCCGTTGGAAGGCAGCTACAGTAGAAGCTTGTCAAGCCCCTCTGTTCCCTGGCTGCTCTGATTTGCATTCTCACTTTTATTGCTCACGCTCACTGTGCTCCAGTCCCAGCCATGTAAAAATAACATCTGTCACTTCGAGATCAATTTATGCATCTCAAGTTTTCCTCTTCTTTTCCCTCCTTCTCCTCGTCCTTCCCCTCGTTCATTCTTGCTCTCCGCTAGTTGTATACTTTTCAGCTTATGGTTACTTACTTTATCCCATCTATTTATATACAGTAGCTTCACACACACACACACACACACACACAAACACACACACACACACACACACACACACACACACACACACACACACACACACACACACACACACACACACACACACACACACACACATCCACACGCAAATTCACATATACACACCCTCCACAGCATACGAACACCTCAATCTCTGACTTCCTCCTGGTTCCTCAGTGCCTATTTCTGTTGTCTGAGGGCTTCTCATCATCCTCTGCACAGCAGATTCTCCTCGTTCTCTCTTTCCCTCTTTCTCTCTGTCCCTCGTTCTCCCGGCCTCTACCCGTTTGCCCTCCTCTCTGTGTGTTTCTTCCTCTCCGCACGCCTCCTGTTCATTACGTCTCCCTCCAGTCAGAGCCCCTGACGGCTGCTCCCTCTCTGCTGCAGCTCAGCTCCTGTGTATGTGTGTGTGTGTGTGTGTGTCTGTGTGTGTGTGTGTGTGTGTGTGTGTGTGTGTGTGTGTGTGTGTGTGTGTGTGTGTGTGGCAGGGCCAGACTCCAGCACTCTTCCTGTTGACTTTGGGCTGCTCGTCTGGCCAACCGTGGCACATGGCAGCAGGAAAGCACACACACACACACACACACACACATGCATACACATACACACACACAAGCATACACATGCACATGTTGACGCTCAAAGACACTTTTGTGCTGAGGTGGGCTGCTGTGACTAAAGGAGAGAGGGGCTGAGAGCCACCGTGCCACTCATGTGTTCCCTCCCTCCTCTTCCTCCTCTTCCTCTTGTGCCACTCATGTGTTCCCTCCCTCCTCTTCCTCCTCTTCCTCTTGTGCCACTCATGTGTTCCCTCCCTCCTCTTCCTCCTCTTCCTCTTGTGCCACTCATGTGTTCCCTCCCTCCTCTTCCTCCTCTTCCTCTCGTGCCACTCATGTGTTCCCTCCCTCCTCTTCCTCCTCTTCCTCTCGTGCCACTCATGTGTTCCCTCCCTCCTCTTCCTCCTCTTCCTCTTGTGCCACTCATGTGTTCCCTCCCTCCTCTTCCTCCTCTTCCTCTTGTGCCACTCATGTGTTCCCTCCCTCCTCTTCCTCCTCTTCCTCTCGTGCCACTCATGTGTTCCCTCCCTCCTCTTCCTCCTCTTCCTCTCGTGCCACTCATGTGTTCCCTCCCTCCTCTTCCTCCTCTTCCTCTCGTGTCACTCGTGTGTTCCCTCCCTCCTCTTCCTCTCTGACTGGAGAGTGGAGATGAGGTACAGTATGAGGAGGAAGGAGCCCCTCTCCTCACGCTGGCTCTCCCACCTCTCCAGACTACCGTGGCGTCTTACCAACATCAAGCATGCGTCAGTTCATCATTGAAGGACTCATGGTTGTTTGTTCCCACATTGGGTACGATGGAAATGATTAGGGCAGCCGTTTTTATGAGTGATGCTGAGTGGCAGCACCAGTACTGAAGTAATTGCAGCAGGTGTGTTCATATGCTCTCTGGATTGAGGTAGTTTATGGTCTGCATTGCCTCTGGAAAGTTTGTATTCCATTTGTTCCACTGCTGGCAACACAGCTGTCCAGGCTTTAGTTAATATATTGGAGTTGGAATAAAACATGAGCTCCATTAAACAGCAGTAGGAGGAGCGGGAGGTGTGTGTGTGTGTGTGTGTGTGTGTGTGGTGTGTGTGTGTGTGTGTGTGTGTGTGTGTGTGTGTGTGTGTGTGGACTCAGGCCTGGTGGGGGGTGGAGTAAGCAGCAGGGTGTCAGAGCTGATAGAGCCCTCATCCATCACATCAATCTGGAAGAGTGGCCATGAGAAGAAACAGTGTGAGAGTTGCTCTGTGGTGCCGGCAGTGGGCTCCCCTGATGGATATACTATTCAGTCTGCTCTCTCTCTCTTTTTCTCTCTCTCTCCCTCTCTCTTTCTCTTTATCGCTCTCTATCCTCCCTCCCTCTCTCTCTCCCTCTCTCTCCCCTCCCTCTCTCTCCCTCCCTCTCTCTCTCCTCTCTCTCACATGCCATACAAAAGTGAATGCTGTAGCTGTTTGTGCGGGAGCTGTCCCAGCCCTGATGTGACTCAGAGAGTCTCTCTCCAGATGTGGAGTCGGAGAACAGAAGCTCTGCAGCAGTGCAGTGCAGTGGGCTGAGAGATGGCAGGCTGAGTCAGCAGCGAGCCAGCGCTGAGACTGAGGCAGGAGTTGCTTCTCCTACTATGACAGATCCTCTGTGTGTGTGTGTGTGTGTGTGTGTGTGTGTGTGTGTGTGTGTGTGTGTGTGTGTGTGTGTGTGTGTGTGTGTGTGTGTGTGTGTGTGTGTGTGTGTGTGTGTGTGTGTGTGTGTGTGTGTGTGTGTGTGTGTGTGTGTGTGTGTGTGTGTGTGTGTGTGTGTGTGTGTGTGTGTGTGTGTGTGCGTGCGTGCATTTCTCTCTCTCTCTCTGTCTCTCTTTTCTCTCTCTTTTTCTGTGTGTGTGTGTGTGTGTGTGTGTACACGAGCAAACGTTCAGCCTCTTGGAATCATATCCTGTGTCAGTCCTCTCTTCAGGCTGTGAAAAAATCTCTTCGCTGTATCCATCTCTCTTGATCCCTCCTTTTTCCGTCCCTTTCTCCGTGTCTCCCTGTGTACACACACACACACACACTCTCTCACACACACGCACACACACACAGTTTTTGGCAGCCCTTGTGGTCACTGTAGAGCTGCTGAATGAGCTGACGCGTGCCAGTCACACTGGTTTGGAAAAACAGCCCCTCGCTCTCTGCCCCCCCCCCCCCCCCCCGCCCCCTCTCTCCTCTCTCCTCTCCTCTCTCCTCTCCTCTCTCCTCTCCTCTCTCCTCTCTCCTCTCTCCTCTCTCCTCTTTCCTCTCGCCCTGCTGCTGTCTGCTGCTCCTGCTGCTGGCCTCTTATGAAAACAAGGTGGAGCTTTGTGGAGAGTGATAATTGAATTCTCTATTCTGTCATTAGATAGAGGCTCCCTGGACCAAATGTGTTTGCAGTTAACTCAGAGTAGCACGATGGCAGACAGCAGAGGAGGTTGTTGTTGACAGTGTTTGTTTATGTGTGTGTGTGTGTGGGGGGGGGGGGGGGGGGGGCTTGTGTGTGTTACATTTGCCATTTGCCATGGTCCAGACAACAGAATGGAAATGGACATAATGTCCCAGAAAGAAGATGAGAAAATAGCAGAAAAGAAAAAGCATCGTGCTCTCTCTAAAGTAACAGCAACACACAAGGAGGAGGAGGAGGAGAGAGAGAGAGGCAAAAGGCCACATCAACACTCCTTCTTCTAACACACTCATACAGTACACAGCCACACACACAGACCCTCTCAGCACACACACACACACACACACAGACACGCGTTTCTCCTTCTTTTTTTCCCTCCCTCCATTTTTCTCCTCCTCTCATTTCCCTTCTCCATCCCGTCGCCAGGAAAGTACCCAACTAATCTCCCTCTGGGGAGGTGGCCCCGCGCGGGGAGTGGAGGAGCGGAGCGGAGAGGAGCGGAGCGGGGAGGAGAGGGGAGAAGAGGAGAGGGGCCCTGCTTTCCTGCTGCGCGCGCCCCCAAATGAGGCAGCGTGGCCTGGGCAGGTGGGGTGGGAGAGAGGGCCAGCGTGCCAGCGGGGAGCTTGGAAGGGCTTCCAGTGGAGCCTTTAGTGGAGAGCAGAGAGACTCACTTCAGCGCTAGAGGAGACTCCACACACACGTCCACACACACGGCCACACTCCCTCTCTGCCGTCAATGGGCTGCTGTGGAACCAGCACTTGGTTCTCTGGAGCTTCAGTTGCCCAACACCAACCCCCCGAAAAACACCTGGACACACACACACGCACACACACACACACACACACACACACACACATACACACACACGCACGCACATATACACAAGAGGGGCTGATTTTTGTGGTTGTGATTTAAGATGTTCTTTGCGAAGCGTTCTGCAGACAGCATGTTTAGCTATTAACATCTCTCCTAACGAACCTCTTTATTTGGCTCTGCGCTGTGCCCTTGGAGAGAGCTTGGCTTTGGCTCGCGCGCTCTGTAATTGGGGTTTCTGCTGGCTGGGTTTTGGCCAGACTTCCTGAGCGGAGCCACTCCCCCAATAAGTGGCCCTACAATGTCAAACCTACTACAGTATTATCATAGCCCAGTTAGTGTGCTTTAATGTGTGTGCATTGTCCTGTGTGGTCTCAGTTGAACAAGATCAGAGTTTGATTGAGGAACATTACTTTTTGTCGGTGAAATGCTCGGTTTTGTTTTGATGACAAAGGGCTTTTGTGTTGTTGATTTATTACTGATTTATTTAATTTCTTGGGAAATAAATATAATTAATTATACTGTCCTGTCACACCAGTCTAGGTCTGGGCAGTAAGTGTATGAATTATGATTATAATTGTGTGAATAACAAGCTAGATCCCTACCTAATTAAAAGTGTGAGATTCCAGCTTAAAGTTCGAAAAGTCTACTTAAAGAGGTATTACATGTTGTCAAAAAAACAAGCAGCCTGATTAGCGAGCAGACAACAGATTTGCATTGCAAATGCCACCACCAACAACAGCGCAGTTGGTCCTGATGAAAGAAAATAATGTTTTTCAGCAGTATATTTAGAGACATTCTGCTGTAAAAAACGCTGCATGTTTGCAGGGTTTCTGACCCCACTGCCCAGATGTAAATAAGGAGGAGTTGGCTGAAAGATGTAGCAGATGTGTGTATCTGCCCCCCTCCCCCCACCCCCATCCCACCCCCACCCTCATACCATCCAAATGCATTTGAGGATGTGAGAAAAACTGGCAGTCATCACTGACACACTAGACATTCTGATTTTTTCTTCTGAAAAATTAGTTAACAACTGTTAAGATATGAAAATATCAAAAAGTGCTGTTCAGCTCAACTATCTTAAACATCATTATCACAATTATTTTACACAATTACTCAGTGATTTTTAAACTCATCCACTTTCAAAACTGTTGACATTTTTTAAACTGAATATAATCCAACAAAAAAGCATAATGCACACGACAGCTCAAGACAAATGTAGAGCATTGTTATGAAACTGAATGTAGAAAAATATGTTATTTTCATAATCGCTGGAAGTCATAATCACGATTAACAGATTAATTCAATTAATTGCACAGCCCTATAATGTTGTCATTAATAATTTCACTAATGTTACAATTGCTTCAGTTTATGGGCCAATCAGGTGTCAATCATATAAGCAGTCATTTAAAGCCACAATAGACAGAATATTAATGTGCAGAAAAGTAGAGTTTGGTTATAGGTCTGTTAGCTTCTCTGAAGTTTTTAATCTCAGGATGCACACCAGCAGAGAAAAGTTCCTCATTGTGGTAGATGCACCGTCTGGAAAAGAGACCCATTCTCACTTGAGATATTGGTCTGGGTGCTGTCAGTTTCCAAGTGGTAATGCCAGTGGGTCAATTGAACTGAAGCTGGTACATTAAACTCTCACTGAATCCTGTCAGAAAACAACAATTTCTCATCGCTCTTGTCAACGAACACTTTATTTCGAGTTGTTTGTTCTAGTTGTGAAAATACACTGTCCAGGTGGTTCAATGCTGATGCAATCAGTGGCAGCTATTGGTTGTTTACAGAGGTGTCATAGCATCCATATCAATAAAAATCGAAATAGAGAGTATCAGATAGATACTTGTAATTGGCCGAGCTGATTGTCAACTGGATATATCTGTTTGATTGATATAAATGGATCTGCGCGAACAAATGAAATGATCTCTCAGTTGCGTCTGGCTAACAGGTAACAGTGAAGTAGCATGAAGTAGCAGCTCTCGCCCTTTGATCAGACAACAAAACTTGTATCCCTGAATGCATCAGTATTCTCAATGGCAAGTTGTGTATTTTTAGGCCACACATAATTATGTTCTTCTCATTAGAAGACTCAACCAGCCATACAGTAATTTTCATAAAGTTTGTGTTGCATGGTGTTGATTCTTAAATAGTGGACAGGTACTCCGTGCAATCAAATCCAGTCTAGCAATTTGCATGTTTCACGTATACAACATTCTGTTGGACTGAATTCTTTGTTCAGGTTTGTCATTATCTTGTTTGCTGTACTAATTTGCATGAGCACAATCTCTCTCTCTCTTTGTTTTGTCGGTGGACTAGACAAAAGACGGCTTTTCCGTTGATTGCTTTGGTCTTCCTCTCCTCCTCTCTCCAACTCTGGTGGAAGTGGCAGCAGCAGTCATGCCATATAAGGTGTTGGTGTGGTGGGCCAGGGAGCGGTGCGTGCACATGTAAAACAGAACCATATGTCACCAGCGCTCCCCAGCACAGGAGCCCAGCTACCGCTAACGCACAGCTACCGCTAATGCTAGCACACAGCTCATATTATACGCTCCCCCAGAGCCCCCCGGGGGAGAGGAGGAGGAGGGGGAGGAGGAGGGGGAGGAGCTCCTCAAAGCCAAGAGGGTGTGGAAGGGCTTTGACCCGGTTGGTTTTGGACAGGGCGAGACGGAGGTGTTGTCAGGCAGGTTCTGATGAAGAGCTGGTGTTGGGGCGCGGAGGTGACCTCATGCCTTGAGTGGCTTTGACAGCGGGATGATGTCATCGGCCTCTGTTCCACTGACTCATGGGAGTTTGGAGCCACGGGTTCGCCTGGAAACAGAAGAATGCTGAGAGGGCTCTGTGTTTAGTCTCACTCGCTCCTCTCTTCTTTTAACCTCTCTCTCTCTCTCTCCCTCTAACTGTCTCTCTGTCTCTCTCCCTCTCTCTCTCTTACTCTCTTTCTCTCCCTCTCTCTTACTCCACTCTTTCTCTCTCCCTCTCTCTCTCTTACTCTCTTTCTCTCCCTCTCTCTTACTCCACTCTTTCTCTCTCCCTCTGTCTCCCTCTAACTGTCTCTCTCTCTCTCCCTCTCTCTCTCTCTCTCTCTCTGAGCCTCACCTCGGTGTGGTGCGTGGCCAGGGATTGTGGGATTGGCTACGGTTGATCTGAAGGTTGAGATTACGACTGGATTAGACGAGATGAAGGCCAGATCTTGGAATGTGTGCTCCCATCATTACACACACACACACACACACACACACACACACACACACACACACACTCTCTCTCTCTCTCTCTTTCTCTCTCTCTCACACACACACACACACACACACACATACACACACTCACCCATACACAGAGAGAGAAACAGAGAGTCCTCTCTGTCATACACACACATAGACACAATCACACACACACTGCTACTTCCACCAGACAGTCTTATTACCTCCATTCTCACTAGGCATACAAAGACACACACACACACACACACACACATTCTCTCAGTAGGGGTCAGTTGTTCCAAGGAGACAGTGGCCAGCTTGTGGCAGCTGGTTATTGAGTAACATGGCTGATTTGTGAAGAGAAAGGGAGGAGAAGAAAAGAGAGACAAAAAGGGAAAAACAAGAGAGACAGAGAGAGAGAAAAAAAACAGATTAGATGGCTACACGAAACAAACAACAACACAAATAAATAAAGCAGCAGACTGGATGAGAGGCTAAACTCCTGCCACAACTCACAAGTCTTTGGTCTGAGCCGGACAGGCGGCACAGAGAGACCAGTGAAGTTGCTCAGTCAAGTCCCAGTGGTCACTACTAGCCGCTCTCCCAGCCCCTGGACAGCACAATAGCCGTGCCGAGCTGATGCATGAGTCTCTGCCCTGGACACACTGAGATCCTATTAAAGCCCAGACACATCACTCCCCCTTTAACTAGCGCTGCCTGAGAGGAGGGGGATAGGCTGCTCCTGTGTGTGTGTGTGTGTGTGTGTGTGTGTGTGTGGGTGTGTGTGTGTGTGGCTGGGTGGGTGGGTGGGTGGGTATGTGTGTGTGTGTGTGTGTGTGTGTGTGTGTGTGTGTGTGTGTGTGTGTGTGTGTGTGTGTGAATGGGGGTCGTCAGCATAATGACTTTGCCAGGACATTCCTAGGTCACACACACACACTCCCACACATACACACGTGTTGCACACATACAGTACACATACATTTGCATACGTTCATATTCACACACATAATATGTCTAGTCCCACTCTAGGGGCTCCTCATCCCTCTGTCCTTCTGTCTCTTTCTCTCTCTCTCACACACACACACACACACACACACACACACACACTGACGTTTCAGATGGTCTACTCCCCCAGTGCCCTCCCCCCCTTACACACTCCGTCTGGAATGTACAGATGTTTCCTTTTGGGAGCTGCTGCTACCCTGGCTGATTTTCTCTCTCTCCCTCTCTCCCTCTCTCCCTCTCTCTCACTCTCTCTCTCTCTCTCCCTCTCTCAGCTTTTTCTCTTGTTTTTTTCTCCCTGTTTTTCGACCACTTTCTCTTTCTCATATGTATTCCCGCTCAGACTTACACACTCTCTCATGCCCTTCTACACACCACTGCAACGCAAATGCAAGCAGTCTCTCTTGCTTTCTCTCTTTCTTTCTTTCTTTCTTTCTTTCGTTAGTTCTTTCTTTCTATCTTTCTTCCGTCCTCTCTTTCTTTCTTTCTTTCTTTCTTTCTTTCTTTCTTTCTGTCCAGCAGTAAACAGCCTGAATAAACCTCAGACACTAGTGCACAGAAATGTCATGGTTTGCTCTTAAAACTCCTCAGAAACGGAGGCCTCTGGGTTATTTAAGTGGAAGAGGTGCCTGCTGAAGTGCCTGCTCTTATATACAAGTTACAGTGTACAGTTGGTATAGCAGAACATCTAAATACACACCTCACTGTCTTATATTCAAGTTACAGTACACAGTTGGTATAGCAGAACATCTAAATACACATCTCACTGTCTTATATACAAGTTACAGTGTACAGTAACAGAACATCTAATACACACCTCTCTGTCTTATATACAAGTGACAGTTCACAGTTGGTGTAGAACTTCTAAATACACATCTCTCTGTCTTATATACAAGTTACAGTGTACAGTTGGTAACAGAACATCTAAATACACATCTCTCTGTCTTACAAGTTACAGTACACAGATGATATAGCAGAACATCTAAATACACATCTCTGTCTTATATACAAGTTACAGTACACAGTTGGTAACAGAACATCTAAATGCACATCTCACTGTCTTCGTCATGGATATGGTGGTTTCTCACACCAGTGAGTTCTTCTTAGTTGCTGTAGATCTGATAGATTTATCGCTTATGTTTTCTTTATATTTTTAGACCTTGTGTGTTCTTCCCCCCATGGTTTTGCACTTTCTTCCTCCTTATTTTCAATTTCAATCTTAAAAGATTCTGTGACATGACAAATTTATACGCCCATACTGCCAAAGCGTTCAAAAAATATTCAAAGCATGCTCTCTCTCTCTCCCTCCCTCTCTTCTCTCTCTCTCCCTTTCTCCCTCTCTCCCTCCAGCTGTTTTAGATGCTCTTCCTTGAGGAGAGGAGGCGTTGTCTGTAGAGCGCTGTTTTCATCTGTCACTTCCAGCGCTTTGTACATCTTCCTCAGC
>NC_084994.1:50697215-50722215 GCF_963854185.1 Sardina pilchardus
AGGTTGGAGGCTGCTGGACTGTAGCGGGTCCAGGCCGTGTGTCGGACGGACAGAAATAGATAGAGAGGGCCGGCGGGGAGCGAGGAGTGAGGTCATTGTTATTGCACAGACGTTCAGATTTCCATTCTCACAGCAAGCAGTGCACTCATATGGGCTCATTCTCACACCCACACACACTTACTAACACACAGACTATTTCTCTTGCTCTCCCTCTCTCTCTCTTTCTTACACACCTACCCACCCACACACCCCAACACAAACTCTTTCTCTTTCATTGTCACTCTCTTTCTGCTTCTCTATCTTTCTCTTTATCTCTCTCTCTCTCTCACTTTCTCTGTCTCACTCATACTGTACATCCACCCAACCACACACCCCAACGCAAACTCTTCCTCTCTCATTCTCTCACCCTCTCTCTTTCTCTCTCTCCCTATCTCACACACATCCACCCACCCACATACCCCAACCTAAACTCTTCCTCTCTCATTCTCACTCTCTTTCTACTTCTCTCTATCTTTCTCTCTCTCTCTCTCCCTATCTCACACACACCCACCCACCCACACACCCCAACACAAACTCTTCCTCTCTCATTCTCTCACTCTCTTTCTACTCTACCTCTCTCTCTCTCTCTCTCTCTCTCTCTCTCTCTCTCTCTCTCTCTCTGTTTCTCCACAGTGACCTGAGCTTCAACCCGTTGGTGTGCGACTGCTCTCTGTACCGGCTGGTGAGCTGGCTGCAGGAGAAGGGGGTGTGGGTGCGGAGGCCCAACTCCATGCTCTGCGACCAGCCGGCCTTCGTCAAGAACCAGCCGCTCCTCAACGTCAGCCTGCTCACGTGCGGTAGGTTCCGGAGCCCCGCCGCTCCCACGCCTGCTGGCCTAATGAGGCTCCCTCCTTAATATCCTCCGTGTCACCGCCTGCTCTCAGATCAGCTCAGCACTGATGTAGTGGCCCGGTGGGGGAGGCCCATCACAGCTCCCAGGCTTTGTTAGGAAGAGAGCCGCCTTAATAATATTAGCATAAGATCAAGGCGCGCAGTTTAACAGGCCTGTCTTCTGCTTCCTCCCCCTCCACCCCCGTCTTGTTAAGACTCGCACTAGTACAGCTACTCTTTATTCCCTCATCATTTAGTATGCACTGTCTTCAGACAAACACGTTTATTACTACCTATAAGAACACCATGTCACAAGTGGGGGAAAAGGCCTAAACTTAGCAAGAACTCGCGCTGTATGCATATTTTATAAGGGATAATCGCCGGCAAGATGTCCCAGTAGGCAGACATGTTGGATGAGGCAGAAGGAACTCCATGTTGGAGCTGTGAGAGCACAATTCTGATGATTGTGCGTTATTGTGTCGGTGGCCAAGTGATGCACTGCAGCACCTCGTGTCCCTGCAGTCCAGGCCATGCGGTCATTAGTGAGGGAGGCCTTTGTGCTGCATGGGAAGCTGTGGTGGTGGCGCACGGGTGCATTGATATGCTAATGTGTTGCGCTGTGAAAGGGATGAAAGATCCGGAACTCTCCTTGTGTTTGCCTTCTCCCCTCACTGTCTGTCATCCGCCCTCGTCTCTTCCCTCTCCTTCTGTCTCTCCCACCGGGAATCCTTTATTGGTATGAATGACAATGTTTATCATCGCGGAAGCCATTTGCAGTGGAGTCTTGTATATTTCAATTGAATTAGTTTTGCAGATATTGTTATCGTATGCAAAATGATATCAGTGATGATACCTTACTGTAAATGTCAGCGATGATTCAATTAGAATAATTAAATTACAAGAAGAAACACCAGCTGAAGTTGCTCTCTCTCTTTCTCTCTTTTTCTCTCTGTCTTTCTCTCTCTCTCCATCTCTTTCTCTCTCCCCCTCTTTCTCTCTCCCTCCCTCTCTCTCTCTCAGGCCTGAACTACGCGGGCTGCCTGCAGGATGAGCAGCACAAGGGGGGGTCAGAGCTGGTCATCTTCTCGTACTCCACGCCGGGCAACTTCTCGCGTGAGGAGTGCAACACGCACTGCTTCCGTGAGCGAGAGGCGCAGCGCTACGGGGGTCTGGGGGCGCACCGCGAGTGCCTCTGCAGCACCAACTCCGAGCCCAACCTGCTCAGCGAATCACAGTGCTCCGCCGCCTGCACCGACGCCCAGGTCATGAAGAAGTGTGGCTGGACCGTGGCGCCGGACGTCTTCCAGGTGAGAGCACGGACACGACACGGTGGAGCTAGTGTGTATAGTCTCCGCTGCTGATTGGGAGATTGATCATTGGTAATCAATCGGGGTCTCTTCACAGATTTGCCCTTTGCATGGAACATTCTGTATACAGTATGAATGTTCCATTTTATGTTATTAGCCTGTTCTAATAAAAAGGCTCTAACGCATTTAATCCAAACAGGTTTAATCCAGATACATTAGTGTAGTAGTTAAGGAGCTGGGCTAACGTGCAGTAGCCTGAAAGTTGTGGGCACTTAACCCCAAGTTGCTCTGGGGACAATGTAATGACAATGTAATCCCTTGTAATATAGTTGACACATATAAGTCACTTTGGACTAAACAAGTGTGTGCTAAATGTAATGTAATGTAATGTAATGAATGACAGTAAGGCTAGCAGAGCTGTAGACAGAAGGCCAAAGAGAACTCTCCAGTGGTGAGGCGAATCCCACACTCACACACACTCCCTCCTGCTCTACTGCTGATGCTGATGTGTGTGTGTGCCGCTGCTTGTCCAGGTGGGCCTGTCCGCCTCTCTGTCTCTGCCCCGTGCGAGCGTCCACTCCGAGGCTGTCCTGTCGGTGTCCTCCTCCGTCCTCTACGTGTCCTACTCCTGGGTCTTCGGTGACCTCTCGCCGCGGGTCAACACCTCCACCCCCGACTCCACGGTGCGCCACAAGTACGCGCTGCCTGGACGCTACGCGGTCCACGCGGAGGTGACCGCGGGTCAGACCAAGGTGACGGCGGAAGGGGAGGTGAGCGTGGCTCTGCCCCCTCGTCTGGAGCTGCGCTGCCCGGGCACGCTGGTGGCCAACCACAGCCTGACCACCACACTGGTCAACTGGGGAGGAGTGGGGCTCTCGGCTGACTGGAGGATCATGAAGGATGATGAGGAGGTGTCCAGAGGTTAGTCAAGACTCAAGCATACACACACAAACATACACATGTACACACACACATACACACACACACACACACACACACACACACACACTGGGCAAGAGTACTCTAATGCATACAGTACATTCGCTGACAAAGGGAAAGCTGTGTGTTTCATGAGCTCCACAGGAATCGATGCAATAGTTCCAAAATGACTGCAATTGGGTCTATGTGCAGGGGGAGGGGGCCTCTGTTTGTAGTTTGTAGATGTTTGTAGGAGAGCGAGCTGCACGTCTGCTGTTAGAAGATAAGTGGACAGCATATCTTTTTAAAAACTCCAAATGCAATCTTTTCATCTGGTGTGTGAGCTCTCCTCTGCGCCCCCCCCCCCCCACTGTGGCTCGCCGCCTCTCGCTCCCCCCCTCACCGCTGGAGTGACCGCGGGCGGCAGCGTCCCCCACATTAGTGTGTGTGTGTGTGTGTGTGTGTGTGTGTGTGTGTGTGTGTCCGTCCTGTTGAGATTAGTGTGTTGTGTGTGTGTTGTGTGTGTTGTCCGTCCTGTTGAGATCAGTGTGTAAAGGCACAATGCTGCGCAGAGACCCCCAGAGGAGAGGGGCAGGCTGCTGGAGCAAATGACCACCAACCGAGAGAGAGCAAGTGTGTGTGAGAGAGCGCACAAGAGAGAGTGTGTGTGTGTGTGTGTGTGTGTGTGTGTGTGACAGTGGGTGGCCATTCATAAAGAGATATGGACAAATGAAGCATGTTCGTGTACACACACACACACACACACACACACACACACACACACACACACGTGCACACACAGACACACATAGTCACAGTATGGTGTACAGCGATCAATAACCATCCTCTGTTGTTGACTTTGTCTCCTTTTCCCTTTCATCCTCTCTCTCTCTCTCTCTCTCTTATGAATCCTATGAATCCCTCTCTCCACTCCTCCTCCCCCCCCCCGTGTTCTCCCTCTCTCTCTGCTGTGTCCAGCGTCTCCGTTCTGTCCCCCTGACGCGGTGCGGCATGACAAGTCCTCGCGCTGCTTCCAGCTGGTCAGCGTGGAGTCCGGCTGGCGTGAGGCGCGGCAGCAGTGCGTGTCCCGGGGCGGGGAGCTGGCCGTGGTCCGCAGCCCCAGCGTCCGCCACCTCCTGGCCAGCCAGGTCACTCAGTGAGTCACGCACGCACACACACACACACACACACACACACACACACTCATTCTTAAGAAATGCCACAAAGACTGAGCAGTAACAGCTGCACCAACACAAGCACAAGGTCCAGGAAATCACCAGGAGAAATCCAGAAGTACTGCCTGTGTGAAACAATAGGAAAACAAAGGGTTTGACTTAGCTTGAGTTGCTACACCCACAGCCAGGCAGCTCCAGTGAGCCCCCATGTGCTGTACAGTACATGCCTCCAGAGTGAAGCGCTGGAGCTAACCCAGTGGAGCACAGTGCCATGTGGCATCCAGCAAATCCTCAATACTGTTGTTCAGTTCAGCATCAGCATGTGTCTGCATGTGTTCAGCTGCTCTTGGGCCCTGAGAAGTGCTCTCAGCCCATGGGAGATGCTGATGGTATATAATGCTGCTAATGGCTAAAGCTATAGACAGAAATGAATGGATTAGAAAGACATAATGCCTTTGGAAGTGGTAAAGAGAGGCACTAGCTGTGCTTGTATTGTTCGCTGCACTTGTTTCCTAGTAATGTAGAGTACAGACATCCCTGTGTGTGTGTGTGTGTGTGTGTGTGTGTGTGTGTGTGTGTGTGTGTGTGTGTGTGTGTGTGTGTGTGTGTGTGTGTGCCTGCACATGTTTTCACATGTGCATTTTGTTTTTGTTGGACACTGTGGACACCTGTTCTGTGATGTCCAGGGATGCTCATACAAACGTCCACATGCACACACAAACACACACACACACACACACACACACACACACACACACACACACACACACACACACACACACACACACACACACACACCACACACACACACACACACACACACACACATAGGGTCACTCTGTCAAGAGTGGACAGTTTTGATGGGCCTGATGTGGTCTCTGAGCTCTCTCCAGGGGTCAGTGTGTAGAGATACACACACACAGAGAGTAGGAAATCAGTTATTTTCCACAAGAATATATTACGTTGCTGTTGAAGGGACACTGTCAGGAGGATCTCTTGATGGGCCTGATGTGGTCTCTGAGCTCTGTCCAGGGGTCAGCGTGTAGACACACACACACACACACACACACACACACACACACACACACACACACACACACATACATGTGGTGTCTGAGCTCTGTCCAGGGATCAGTGTGTAGAGAGACACACACACACACACACACACACACACACACACACACACACACACACACACATGTGGTGTCTGAGCTCTGTCCAGGGGTCAGCGTGTAGACAGGTGTGGAGTGGAGAGGAGATCAGGGCAGGGCAGGAGCACAATGGCGGGTGACTAAGGGCGCTGCACTGCCACAGATGTAGATGACCCCGTGCAGCCAGCCCACACGCGTAGCGTACTGTACGTGACGGGGGAAGATCCTCGGATCCTCTACGATCCCCCCTCGTGTGATAAGTTCCGTGCAGCGCTGTGCCTCCAGCAGAGCTAATTAGCCCAAATCACTTGTAATGCCTGTGGTGGCAAAATGGGCTGTAATGAATTAGATCAGAGGAGCGAGGGGGTTTAGCGGAGCCGCTGGAGCCGAGGGACGCGAGCGGGCGGCTACAGACGGGGAGGTATTCTTAGCTGTGGACGCTGATCCGTACGAGCGCACATCTGGTACAGCGCAGCTGTGGAGACGAGCTCCACCACTGAGGGGAGGAGACACCGCTGAACTGTGTTTGTCTGAGCTACAGCGGCCTCACGCTCTCACCCAACTACAGTAACAGTGTGTGTGTGTGTGCGTGTGCGTGTGTGTGTATGTGTGAGTGTGTGCATGTGTGTGTGTGCGTGTGTGTGTGTGTGTGTGTGTGTATGTGTGTTTGTGTGTGTGAGTGTGTGCATGTGTGTGTGTGTGTGTGTGTGTGTGTGCGTGCATGTGCACGTGTCTGTGTGTGTGTGTGTGTGTGCATGTGAGTGTGTGTGTTTGTGTGTGTGAGTGTGTGCATGTGTGTGTGTGTGTGTGTGTGCGTGCATGTGCACGTGTCTGTGTGTGTGTGTGTGTGTGCATGTGAGTGTGTGTGTGTGTGTGTGAGTGTGCTTCCTGCCTTCCCGCTCCACACCCATCATTAATGTGAGGGCAGCAGCGCTGCTTCTACTGACCAGAACGCCACTGAGGCAACAGAGACAGTGAGTGAGATGGGGGAGGGGAGGGGGGGAGTGCAACTGAAACGTTAACACGACATTCAGCCCGGAACGTTCCAGGAGAGAAACAGATGGCTTTTGAACGTGAAAGAGGGAGAGAGATAAGGAGAGAGGGAGAGAGAGAAAATCAGTGTTAGCACCACCCCCCTCCCTTCTCTTCCCCTGCTTTAACCCAGACCAGATGGGGCAGACACCCCATTCCATTACAACCATCCGTCTGCACACACACACACACACACACACACACACACACACACACACACACACACACTCCACCCACACACTTCTCACCCCCTTGCTCTTATGTAAGAACACACATAGACGAATGCACACCCTTTATATTGTTTCTTTTCTGGCACAAAGAGCTCTTTTTTCTCCCTGTCCCCCACGCCCCTCCTCTTCTCCTCCTTTTAGACGCTTTTTTGCACTTGGTTCCCTTTTTCAGTTTGTAGCTTTCACAGATGTGGGGTTTTGGCAGAGACCCATCAGAAACACTAGTGAGAAAAAAACAAGGGAAAGGAGAAAGGAGTTTGTGTGTGTGTATGCGTGTGCACGTACTGTATGTGTGTTTGAGTGTGTGTGTGTGTTTGTTTGTTTGTTTGTTTGGTTGCAAACATACCAATTTTCTGTGACTTTTATACAGATTATAACCCAAATGTAAAAAAAAAAATTGTGACATGAAATGAGATAGCAGTCTTTTGGATAGCGATCGTAAGTATAGGTGTTAGGTTTGTGTGTGGTTTGTTCTTTGTTGCTGTAGGTGTGTATGTTTGTGCGTTTGTGTGTGTGTGTGTGTGTGTGTGTGTGTGTGTGTGTGTGTGTGTGTAGTGGGTCTGAGTGCATGTGGGTGTGAGTGTGCTTTGCTGTTTGATCTACATTTCCACAGTAATGTGTTTGTAGCTCAAAGTCATGCGTTCCTCAGAGGATGTATCCAGGTCCCATATGCCATGTGTTTATGTTTGTGTTTGTGTTTGTGTTTGTGTTTGTTTGTGCGCATCTCTCGGTGGGGCCTCCAGGGAGCGCGGCGTTTGGCTGGGCTTGAGCGATGTGGACGACCCCGGCTCGCTGCGCTGGGTGGACGGCTCCGAGGCGGTCCCGGGAGAGGAGGGCTCTCGTGACAAAGGCACCATGTTGCGCGGGAATGTGTGTGTGTCGCTGGAACACACGGGCCTGCTCAGCCAACATCGCTGCATCGCCACGCGGGCTTTCTTCTGCCAGTTCACCAAGTTTGGTTAGTTCTCCCTTTACACCCTTTACACAGATTTCTCAAAGTCAGATGCTTTGGGTTGTACGCTGTGCACGTTAAATGCGCTATATAAATAAAATGACTTGACTTGACTTGACTTATATACTCACATATAGTGTAATATAGTGCCATAAGATTAAATCATGTTGAAGCCACATTAAAGAGGTTTTTGTACCTTAAAACAATGTTTCCAAAATCCTTTCATCAACTTGTAACAGGGCGAACAGCGCCTCTGCATTCTCTTCACGGCCCCCCCCACTATATAAGTTCGCCATATCAGGTAGCGGATCTGTGGTTGGATGGAATGAGACAGAAGCAATACATCATACTTTCATAAAATCATGCAACATACTCTACCTTGTCTGTGGACATCGTTATTTGCTAGATAAACTAATAGTGTGCGTGCGGCAGAGGAAAAGTGCTTTAGTGTTGCTTTAACTCCAACTGTGCAGTGATAAATACGCACAACCCAAAGTGTAGGCTACTTGAAACCTACTAAGTACTCTGTACTGTATTACACTCAAAAGGACACTCTCATGTTTACACTTTACACTACTCAACAATTATACTTCACACATCACACACACACACACACACACACACACACACACACACACACACACACACACACACACACACACACACACACACACACACACACACACACACACACCATAGCACTCCTCAGCGAATGTTACTGAGATGTTGCTGATGATGAAGCATGATCTCTCTCTCCGTTCTCTGGTCTTGACTTGTGTCCATCTCCAGTGGGGATACCTGACGCTGGGGTGTTCATGGCGGGCGCCGCTGTCTTCAACGTCCACAGGCCTCTCTCTAGTGTAGCAGAAGCCCCGGCTCTGGATGTGCCATCAAAGAGTGTGGAGGTATGCACACACCCACCTACAGTGTACCTAATGTGTTTACCACCGTGACATTGATTACCTTGATGACATTGTCTGGTACGTCATTGATTTGGGGTTGACGACAGCTTTATCAAGACTGAAAGGTGCGAAGGAATATTTCCGCATCAGGACGTTTGAGTTAAACCAACCTACTGCAAGCCCTCCAGGTCATATCATGGATTTGTCTGACGAATGGAGTTAAATCTGTTCATTTGAGTCATGTAGCTGCAGCTGTGCAGAATGTTAAAACTGTCAAAACAGGTTTTCTTGGTTCTGAATTATAAAGTTGGTGCCCGGGGGAAAATAGTCAGTCATTTCAGCTGCTTTGAATCCATGTATTTTGAAGCTCACCAAATCTGAGTGGATTTATCTCAAATTTGAGCGGAATATAAATAATATCCTGAAAATAATTTCCACTGAATTGATCTGTATTCGTGAAATTGTTCAGCATTTCTGTCCCAGATTTTGAAAAATCTATTTGCTCCTCTGTATTGATAAATGACCTATTTTGTGTGGTGTTTCACTCAAACCTCTGTGTGTGTGTGTGTGTGTGTGTGTGTGTGTGTGTGTGTGTGTGTGTGTGTGTGTGTGTGTGTGTGTGTGTGTGTATGTGTGTGTGTGTGTGTGTGTGTGTGTATATGTGTGTGTGTGTGTGTGTGTGTGTGTGTGTGTGTGTGTGCGTGCGTGCGTACAGCTGCTGTTGTTCCCAGCGTTGAGTTTTACGCAGACTGCCCGACTGTCCTCTCTGGAGCTGATCACCCAGCAGCTGAGCTCTGATGCACAGGTGCGCTTTCAGGTGTACCGGCCGCAGTGCCAGAAGCTGGGCAAACACCTGCTGCTGCCAGGTGAGCCGAACGCACACCGAAGAACGTCTCACTTAAACACACGCGCCGATGGATCCACACATGCCTCCGCATGCAAATACACTTGTAGTATTTTCAAGCAGACATCCTTATGAAGCCATATAGATCTATCTATGCATGGAGACTTCACACAGAATGACAGAATTCACACAAAGCAGCGAGCTGTTGCACACACACACTGTCTGGTGCGTTGTGTATTTTGGGTTCTCACGCAGCCTGCCTGCACCTGGCGCTGGTGTGATCTTCCCTTCCCTCCTCTCCGTGGCGCCAGTGTAAGAGTGTTCAAACGCCCAAGATTAGATCTACCAATGGGGGCAGAAGGAGCAGAATAGTGTGGGGAGACAGCAGACGAGACGAGACGAGACGAGACGAGACGGGGGATAGGAGTGCCCTCTCTTGACTTTTGCTAAAGAGAGAGAAACCCTCCCGTGAAAGATGGATTAAATTGGGTTGAGAAGGTAGCCGGGGGGGGGGGGGGGGGGGGGTGGAAAAGAGGAGGAGTGAAAGAGAGGGAATGAGTTAAGGAAAGAGGAGAGCCATGTTACTGGGAAGAGTAGAGAAGATGTGCAGTAAGTGACAGCACAGAGACACAGTACTGAAGATGAGGTTTAGTATTCAGCGAGTCCCTCGGCGGCTGGGTTTGCCAGGGCATTCCACTTCCTCCCCACAGCAAGGGCGTCAAGCGAGACTAAGGCACCTCACCATTCCGTCAGCAGACTTCACAGAGGAAGCCAGTGAGCTCAAACAGAAGCTCAGGGAGGCTGTGCAGTGTTTAGGCTGAAACAGTGCTGAAGTCCTCATTTTTCATTCTAGTCTTGGACCGAAATTTGAGGAGGAGGAACATTATTAATTACATACATGATTGGCTTGGCACCCCCTCGCTGTTTTGCACCCATCCAACGGATGAGATGGCTGGATTTTTAGTTTCCTGTATCAAATATGAGAATAATATTCGCAATGGGATTTGAGTGTAGGCATTAGCTATTTCACTTAACATGGTGAGGAGTACGCTCACACATATGTGATCACACCTAGCTGAGCCCCTGGGAGTGCAGTCACAAATATGGAATTAGAATGTTTTTTTAAAAAAAGTTCCATACTACAATGCAGCAACTACCCTCAGGGACTTTTCTGCCATTAAATAATATAAATGTAATATAATATAATTTTAATAGTAATATAATATATATGTAATATAAATATAAAAAGAATAATAATTTGAAGAACACTGAAACCATAGAATGTTCACTCTCTGGGGAAGGGCATGGTCTTAAAGAATTCACTCCTCAACCGGGTAAAGGGTTATCACACTCATGATATACAGGTGTCTTCATCAGGAGAGTAAGTCATGCGTTGGTAGAGGTCATCTGTAGAGTGGTGTCCAGGTGTGGGCTCTGCCAGTGACCCTTTTGTCTTCTCTGCTCAGGTTGTGGTCAGCTCTGTGCTCCCATCGCCTTGTGCCAGGACGTGGATCAGATGGCAAATGGCACAGCGCGACCCACTCCTCAGTGCCCGTCCCATCAGCAGTGGTGCCCCTTTGTGGAGGGATGCCAGCCCCTGGAGACCCCGTGCCACCCCAGCTCCTGCTTCAACTGCTCAGGAGTGGAGCCTCTGCCCCCCGGGGCACGGCGGCCCGAGTACAGCCATGTGGGGGAGGACATCCTCTTCAAGCTGCCCGCTGGACCCTCCGCACACCACCTGGTCAGTCACCTGCTGTAGTGTAGTGTAGTGTAGTGTAGTGTGCATGCTGTCACATGGAGACACAGCTGAGCCTCAGACTTGCCATGTCACAATTAGATCAAAATGAAAAACTAAGTCATTTTGGACACACGTCACGTCACGTCACGTCACGTCACGTCACGTCTCGTCACGTCACATCAGATGTCACGATGTGACAGTGATCATTTAGCAATACTGGTTTAGATTTGTTGTGGATAATTATTAATTGTCTGTTATTAATTGTCTGCTCAGGTCCAAGAGGGAGTGGAGAACTTGCTAGTGTTTCCCGGTGATGTCATCGCCCTGCAGCACGATGCGGGTCCAGGTGCCCTCCTCCACTGCACCCCTGACCCCTCGTCACCGTGGAGACAGAGCGTCCTCACCCTCAACCTCTCCAGCTGGACCACCAACAGCTCCATCCTGGCCGGCGAGCCGGTGCACTGGAGCCATGACAGCGTGTGCCTGCTGCGGGTGCTCCACGTGGGGGAGAACCAGACCAACCTCACGGGCCCGCACTTCACCGCCGGCCTGCCCCAGCCGGGGGACTACAGCCTGGAGGTCACCTCGGACGACCCCGACTTCCCGGTGACGGCCAGCTGCCTGCTCCACGTGGTTCCGCCTCTCGGCCTGTCTGTGATTCACCCGGCCAACCAGAACGGGACCGTGTACTTCCGGCCCAATCAGACGGCGCTGCTGCTGATGGTGCACTCCCAGCACAGAGCGACGGTCAGATGGCAGGGCAGCAACGCCACCGTCCACTTCGAGCCGTTCTGCCCCCAGGAGCTGGTGGCTAAAGTAGCCGAGTGCCGACAGACGGACCCCAGCAACGAGACGTGGTTCGCCTGGGTGGACCTCCACCTGGACGAGTCCACAGGCCCAGTGGCGGTGGAGCTCACGGCTAAGAGTGAGGTGACCACAGACAGCCTGACCATCCAGGCACAGGTCGAGCTACCGCTCTCTGGTCTACGGATACAACCACACCCCAGCCAAAGAGTACTGATGCTGTCAGTGGTGGTAAGAATCCCTCTTTTATAGTGTTTCATTTCCACATGTTTTCTTGCCATATCCCTGCAGTCTTATGTTTATGAAGTGACAATACTAATGATAAGTAAAACATATAAAACCAAGTGTTTACTAGATCCAAGTGTGTTTGTTGACTGTTCACTTTTACAATCTGCTTTCTAAACTGTAGCTTTTTACATGTTTTACCTTTTTTAGAGCTACATGGCCATGGTTGACGGAGGCACTGACCCAAACTTCAAGTGGACAGTGGATGATAAACCATATTTCACCTATTACAACACCGTTTTTAATGTCATCTACCAAAATGCAGCTATCTACAAGCTAACGGTAAACAGCTTTTTAATATCATACTGTATGCATAAGAATAGTGGAAATTAAACTCATGCTGATTTAAACTTGCTGCTTTAACTTACCACTGCCGGTAGCGTGAAGTAGGAGTCAGGAGTAATCAATAGCATTTAGTCTATTAAGAGGTTTTTATGATTAAAGTTTGTAGTGTTTTGTTTTCATTGGGCCATTGATTAAATTGACATTGTTGTTTTATTTGCTTAACATGCCATAGTTATTGTTATTATAAGATTGATTTAACTACTTTGTTTAATTGTTTATTTACTATTCTCCCATATCATTGTTTATTTTCATTAGGCTTTGAATTTGTTCACTGTTAAATTAACTGTTGTATAGTTTTTATTTGTATGTCGCTTTGAACAAAGGCGTCTCCCAAATAGCATAACCATAACCATTGGTCTTCATTGATTGTCAATTAGGTAACAGCTATGAACCACGTGAGCAGCCTGACCGAACATTTCAACGTGACTGTGGACCGTATGAACCCAATGGGTGAGATCACAGTGCTGGGGGTCCCCAGCATCGTCCCACAGGGCTCCAACCTCAGCCTGGCCGCCTTTGTCACAGTGGACACGTCAGTGGACGCAACGTTCAGGTGGATTCCACATTTGTTCTGCACAGTCTTCATTAACATGAGGTGTTCACAAACAATTTATTGGAACATTGACAGATCATGAAAAGTTTGTTGAGAAAACCCCAACATTCATCAGGCTGTGATGATGAATCCACTTCTCAGACTTGTTTTCTTTCAAGACAACAGAGCGTACCTCCATGTTAGGGCGGCGACCGTAATGTTTTCGCATTCAGTGTAGGTCTGCGCGCACACACACACACACACACGCGCACACACACACATCTTCTGCTATAAATGGCTCATTTCCATGCACACAACGGTTCTGGATTTACTGCCCTGTGGTTACCAAAGATTGCTGACAAGATTTTTCCCTCTGCTACTCTGCCATCGTGCTTAGCAAAATCTCTCAAGTTTTTCCATTATGCCTTTGCCCAAATCCTCCAGTGTCTCAGGGCACAGTTTATTCCCTCCTACTCTCTGTGTAGCTCTTGTAGCTCTGCACCTTCTTCTTCTGTTTTTTTTTCTGACTTTCCTTTGCTGCAGTTGTGTTTGACTGGAAATTATATTGTGCTTGATCTCATTCGGTTACCCACTTTGCACTCTAGCACCCCGCCACCCCCCCACCCCCGCCACCACTCCCCCCTCGTAGCGCTCACCTGCGCAGATGTTCAGATTGGGGTTTAAGTGGGTCAGCCGCATTGCAGTAACGCTTCAGTGGCCTGCTGCACATACTCCTTGTCACGTTAGAATGGGCTGGAAAGAAAACAGATTATCGATGTGCATCCCCCAGTCTTTCAAACGTCCATCCTGGAAAGAAGGACTAAATGCGGTGCTTTTATGCGTCATTAATAATTCTTGCATTTTAGCATACTGCAGGTAACAGGTCATATTATTACCCTTGAAGGAGCAGCAAAGCACATTGTTATCTGTAATCTTGCCTTTGTCCCCCTCACAGGTGGGCATTTGGAGATGGAGGATATCAGGACCACTACAAGGCTCCCTATGACCAGTTGCATGAGGCCTCTGATCCCACTCTCAAGCAGTTTAACCTCCAAGACAATATCACCTATATGTATGCCCAACCAGGTTAGCACCACTTTTTACAGTCTTTCTCCCACTCCCACTATCTCTCTATCAGCTGGGAGATGTTTGCAATTCTGTAGTTTCATAGCATAAAGCAATTATGCTCCAAATCATTTTCATAATAGAATCACTGGAATGTTATTGGAGTATCCCCTTAGATATGCTAATTTTCTGTTTTGTTCTTGTTATCACAGGGGAGTACACCCTCCTTGTCTCTGTGTCAAATCGCTATGAGAACAAGACCCAGAAGATTGCTGTCTATGTCTTCAGCATCCTGACACAAGTGAAGATTGAGACGGAGCCGGAAGTGCTGCAGGCAGGAAAGTCTGCTGAGTTTGAGGCTCACCCCTGGCCTTCCCCTTACGGAATAGTTTACACCTTCGACTTCGGTGACAACTCCACGAGGCTGCATGGTCGTGAGCGCCGCGTCACCCACACCTTTACCCACAGTGGCATCTACAATGTGTGCGCCACTATAAACAACACCATCAGTGCCACTGGGACATGCGTACAGATGATGGTGTTTGAGGAGATTAAGGGCTTAACGGTGCAGTCCTCAGGTCCCACTGAGTTCAACACACCTGTGGTGATCACTGCGCAACTGCTGGCCGGCAACAATGTCACCTGGAGTTTTGACATGGGAGATAATAAGACTGTGCTGACCAGTCAGGGACCAACAGTTGAGCACACATACATTAAAGATGGAAACTACTCAGTGAACGTCACAGCAAAGAATGCAGTGAGCTCTCAGTGGCAGGTGATTCCTGTAAAGGTGGTTGTGCTACAGGTGCTATGGCTGGAACCTGAACCTACCGCATGCGTTCAGGAAAACACAGAGGTCCATTTTCGTGCTTTTGTGTCAGGAAATGCCTCTACGTACCATTATGAGTGGAGCTTTGGGGATAATACAAGTAATGAGACTGTCTTTGCCACTCCTGAGATCACACACTCCTTCTCGGCGAGTAAGAAATACCATCTCTCATTGGTTTTGTCAAGTGCAGTAAACAGGGCAAACTATTACACCTGGGTTTGTGTCCAGCCTGCCGTGAGAAGCGTGTCACTCGAACCCTTGAATAGCCATATCAAACTTGGAGAGGAGAGTAAGTTCAGAGCTGTAGCCGTTCCCGAATTCGCCTACACTTATCACTGGGACTTTGGCACCAGTGACCCTAGAGGGCCCATAGAAGGAGGAGCAGACATGGCATTTACATACAAAGACCCTGGACAGTACCAGGTTATGGTGATTGTGCTCAACAACATCTCGTGTAGCAATGCTACCATTACAATTGAGGTGCAAAAGCCAGTGGGCTCCCTAATGATTCTGCACAATGGCACCAAAGAGAACAACCTTACATTGGATCAAGACTACACATTTGAGGCTTATCCTGATTCCACTGATGTTCAGTACACCTGGAACTTTGGGGATGGAAACATCTTCAGTGGCTCAAAGGCCACGCATTCCTATAACCTCTCAGGCCTGTTCAACATAACCCTGACGGGACAAAATGCAGTGAGCAGCAATAAGACTGTGCTTCTAATGTCTGTCCTGAGACCCATCCTAGGCTTGTCAGTGAATGCTAGTGTAGTGAATGTGCCACTCAATGCATCAGTGAACTTTGAGGCACACCTTCAGCAGGGGGACAAAGTGAGGTATTCCTGGATCCTTTGTAATCTTTGCACGTCCATTCCTGGCTCAAACACCATGTTCTATACATTTCGCTCTGTTGGGACATTCAATGTGATAGTTACAGCTGTCAACGATATTGGCACTGCCCAAGCAAGCATCTTGATTTTTGTACAGCGGGAACTGGAGGGTCTGCAGATCGTTGCCGAGGAGCTGGAAGATAAGTGTTGCCATGCCACCAACCAGGTCCTTCGTTTGCATGCGTCTCTAAGGGAAGGAACAAACATGTCATTCAACTGGAACATTCTGAAAGAGCAAGAGACCACGCCTCCATTAAACTATAGTGGTAAAACAATTGATCTGAATTTTTCAACTCCAGGCACTCGTGATATTTTTCTGATTGCCACCAATCTTTTGGGCCAGTTGTCAGTCAACAAATCCATTAAGTTTTTGGATCCTGTTGGGGAACTTTTCCTTGACATTTCACCAAACCCTGTTGCAGTGAATGCCATTGTAAACATGAGTGTGTCTGTTAGTGGTGGCACAGACCTTCATTATAATTGGATAGCTGACAGTGACCCGTTGGACTGGTTCGATAGTCTGGTCCATCATGGGTTTGGGAGTCCAGGAATGAGGCAGGTGACAGTGGAAGTCTCTAATGAAGTGAGTACTAAAAACGTTTCCAAATTGATCAGGGTTCAGGAGCCAATCTCAGGTGTGCGGCTTTTTGCAAGCAATGTCACAGAACAGAACTTTGTTGCCTCTGGTGTCAATGTGACCTTTCGTGGAGATGTAAGTAAGGGGACCAACATCACTTGGACATGGTTGTTACCCAGCAGTAAAATAACAGGACGACCAGTCACATCCTATGTCTTCCCAGAGCCAGGGAACTTCTCTGTCACATTGAACGCTACAAATGACATCAGCGGGGAGGCATTGTCCCGTGACTTCATAGTCCAGAATCGTATTCAGGGGCTGAATTTGAAAACCAGCAAGGTGATTGCAGCAGTTGGAGAAAATGTAGAGTTTACCATTTCTGTTGCATCAGGAACATCTGTCTTTTTCTTGCTGAGTATCAGTGGAGATGCCTCGGTGGAGCTTCTAAACATGACTTACGTACACCAGTTCACAAGGGTGGATCCATATATAGTCAACCTGACCGCCTTCAACCAAGTTAGCGCTGAGAGAAAGTCCCTGCATGTGGAAGTTATGGAACCTGTGAAGCACCTGTCCATTGTGAATTGCTGTGAGGCTGCCATACCTGTCGGATTGCCCAAGACCTTTGTTGCGAATGTAGAGTCCGGCAAACCTGTGACCTTCCTGTGGACCTTTGACCTGCATAAAACGGCTGCCCAGAGAACAGTGGTGGCAAAAGAGGCCACCTACACCCCCACAGAGCCCGGCACACTGACCATTTTCGTTCGTGGCTTTAACCTTCTGGATCCCTCTGGTCTAAATATATCTGTAACAGTCCAGGTTCAACACATCCTAAAATCAGCCACACTTGAAGCTCAACCACAAGACACTTTCATTAACAAGGTGGTTTCCTTCCGAGTGGCTGTGAGCCCACGCAACACTCGGGCCACCTATGAGTGGGACTTTGGTGATGGTAAGAAACATGTCTCTACAACCCCCACTGTTAGTCACACATTCTCTCAGCCTGGGCAGTACCTGGTGAGGGTCAATGCCAGCAATTTAGTCAGCTGGGTCCTGACTGAGGTGGAGGTGAACATTCGTGTTCTGGCATGTGAGGAGCCAGAAGTTCACATCAAGCAAGCTCCTTATTTGGGTATTTGGCGCCACAAGACGACCCTGGTGGAGGCCAGTGTTGACCTTAAAGGCTGTGATCACTACAGGGTGGAGTATCTCTGGGAAGTTCTGGCCACCCAGGACTGCTCTGATGATGATGACATGATGACACCCACCAAGATGCTTCTGCCCCCTGAAGTGGATGTACAACGGATCCAGCTTTCTGTGCCCAAGATGGCACTGCCCGCTGGGAACTACACCCTGGTCTTTTCCTTGGCATATGAGGGTGTTCCTCTGAGGAAGGCAGCCTGCCTCCAGTTATCCGTGAAGGCTGGGAAACTGGTCCCCATTATTGAAGGTGGCACATATCGTGTGTGGTCAAAGACCCAGGACCTTCTGCTGAGTGGAGAACAGTCCCGTGACCCCAATGTGGACTTGGAGAACCCTTCACTTCTGATCTATCACTGGGACTGTGAAAGCACCTCAAAGGTAAGGAGATTCTTCCAGATTTATTTCACTGTAAATGATATGATTCCGTAGTGACTGAGGAGCATCACCTATTTTTGAATGTGATTCAGGGTAGAAGTAAAGTCACTGTGCAAAATTTGGTTGCACTTTACTCAAAGGTATCTACATAAGAGTGACATGACACTGTTGTGAACACATGACACTGTCATGACACATGAACCCTAACCCTAACCCTAACTTGTCATGACAAAAAAACGAATGACACTTAATGACAGAAGCATTATGTCGACATTTATGACTGTTTATAATGTTCATGACATGTTCATGACATTGTCACGTCACTCTTACTGTAGGTAGATACCCTCAACTGAGGTGTAACCCAGCATTTGTACTGTAGATGTTTTGTTCAGTCTGATGTTCAGGACTACAGTACTTTGTATAGGAGAGGGGATTTAGTCAAAAGGATCTCATCATTTCACCAGACTAACGCAGACGTTTGGTCTTGCAGTTCACATTGAAAGGTTGCGGCCAAGAAAATGTTCTCTAATTTGGCACAAATCATATTCACAGGAATGATGAGAAATATGTGAAACACCCAGCTTTCTCAAACCCCCCCGCCTAACACACGCACACTCTCATGCACGCACACGCTGATACCCATGTGCACTCCCAAACACACATAAACACAGTAACTTTCTCTCTAAGTGTGGATGCCTATAAATAGTGTCACTGTAGGAAATACAGGTTGTTTTTACAACTCTTTATTTTTGTCAGTAATTCTTCTTTCTCCCTGGGTGTCCAACAGTGTCTATACTAGGCACTATGAAATGATTTCTCATCTGTAAATACGACTGAAAACAGCTTAAACAGGCAAGAGCCTTAGAAATGTAATTTAATACAAGTTATTTTCTTTTCCCTCCGTGTGGTTACTGAATAGTTTCATGTGTAGCATTCCCTCTTGCCAAGTCCACGCCGCCTCTGGCAGGAGCTCGTGCCGAGGATTAGTGGCATTACCAGCGTGCCCGTTTAGCACTGGAGCACTCAGGTGCTCTGACATAGTGGTGCTGGCCTGATGCCACTTTTGATGCTCTTTTCCTTCTAGAATGAGAGGTGCCTCATAGGTAGTATCCTTGGAGACTGAGTGAGCTCTAAAATAGTTTGTAATGCTGCTCGGGTGGCATTAGAATTGTGTGTGTGTGTGGAGGGAGTTTATGTTTGGTGTGGCTGCAGGAACACAGGTTTAAGGTCTTGGAACTGGAGATTGTCAGAGGCTCAAGCTTGGGTTCTGCTTTTGCTCTGGCTTCCACATTATATTTGGGTGGAATGGCTCTGGTTTGTGCATGCAGAAAGAGAAGAGAGTGTGTGCGAGTGTTTGGTTAAGTGTGTGAGCAGAAATACTGTATGGTTTGACCGGAGATATGTGGGTGTGGATGTGTCAAGAGACTGGGTGGGTGAGTGTTAGACTGTGTGTGTGTGTGTGTGTGTCTGTGTGTGTCTGTGTGTGAGTGTGTGTATCAATGTGTGCGAGCAACATTACATTTTGCGAGAGAGAACTGCTGCTTGAAGGCAGAAGGAGACTAAGAAAGAGGTGTCTCAGGGTTATGTAACCAACCATGAGCAGATAAGCTGTGCATTCCACAGCCGCTCCATCTCTCCCACCCTGCTCAGTCCCAGTCACACAGCTGCAGCCAGGCGCAGTGCGCTGGGCTCAGGGGCACAGGGCCTGTTAAGAGGGGAACGTGAAACCAGAGCTGGGGGTTTGGAGGCGATGGTGTGAGAAAGCAGAGCAATCTCCTTATTATAAAGTGCAAGTTGACCGGGCATGTACTGTAGAAAATAAGGGGGGAAAAAACAGGAAATGAAGGCATGACTGACTGAATGACAGGGACGAGGGGGGGGGGGGGGGGGTTGTGCTTGGCAATTCAAAGCATTTGTTTCTCTGCATGGATTGTCCAATTAGGAAAAATAGAAATGAAACCCGGGAATTCTTCCGTTCCCCATCAAAGAACAGCAGTGGCTGCTGGGTAGAATCCATAATGAAATAATGGAGTGGGAAATGGTAGACATACCAAGAACGTGACCAGAACGGAGATGCTTTTGGGAAGCCAAATGGAAATGCATGCATGTCTGTATTTTTGCATTTTGTGTGTGCGTGCTGTATACAGTATGTATTGTATGCACTGTATGTACATATATGTGTAAGTAAACATATAATCAATATATGTTTTTACTCTGCTGCTTCACTTTGACAATACAGCTGTGTCTTCAGTGGCCTTCATATACTCCAAGTGGTGACTGACCACTGTTGGATGTTCTGTTATTCTTTCTGTCCTGCAGGGTCCATCTCACTGCCCCGCTCTGGACTATGGCTCCAGTGGGCCTGTTCTGGGAATAGCCGGTTCGGACCTGGAGGTGGACGTTGAGTACACTTTCCGTCTCACCGTTAGCAAAGAGGGTATGCCTTCAGAGTCAACCGTTCAGAAGGTGAGTTTAACTGTCTCTACACTTGCACTCCATAACTGTTTTGCGCCGGTTTAGACTGGCTGTCCGCCGTGGTCGTGCACAAGCAGGTGGCTGCTCTCTGAAGGCTGGCACTTTTTCATGGCACACACAAGAGTTTCTGTTGGTTTTAACTCCCCGTCTTCCACATACGCCGAGTTATTGTTGGCTGTGTGGGATTCACAGGGCCACTGTTGAGTGGAATATTTTCTGAGTTTGGAATAAGTTTCATGCACTAGCTAAATTGAATTAAAACATTTTCTCCCTGTATGTTCATTCCCTCATCAGAGTTATTAGATTCTGGACTTTCTTTCAGTAGACATTTCACAGGTAATGCATGCAAGCCTGCTGTTTACAGAGGAGTGCAGTCTCTCCACTAGGACTTCATTTAATGGAATTGCTGCATTCTGCATTCTGGCAAAATAATAATAATAATATTAGTACAATTTATTTTATAGCACTTTTCACACTTCACAATGTACTTTACAGACAAACAAACATAGCAAACAGTAGTAGTAGTAGTAGTAGTAATAATACAAGTTAAACTCTATATAAGGAAAAAATAGAGAAAAATGTAAAATACGGTACCCATAACAAAACAAACAAACAAACAATAGTTAATAATGATACCTTAGATAGAAGAAAATTGACAGAGATGTACAGTACGTAAAATCATACACTTATTAAGGAAGGCAATAACAAAGAAAAATCCTGCATTCTGATTTGCTGTCAGAATCTTACATTCTAGTTTGTTGTAACTATCCTGCATTCTGATTTGCTGTCAAAAAAAGCCTATTTTTTGATTGGCTGCCAAAACCCTGAAATCTATTCTGATTAACTGTTGGAACTCTGCAAAGGTCATTGATTTCTTCAATGCTTCTACAGCCTGCACCTCTGGTGCTCAGAACCTAAAGTGCATGGCAAAAAGAAAAAAAAAATTCTGCGTTTATGAAAAGCATCAAGTCAGATTTTTTTCCCTAAATACATTCTGAAAGGAAACATACCCACCCTTTGCTTTTGGCCTCTTCCATACATTCTTTCTCCTTTTGATTATAGATGAGAGATGCTCTGATGCCAGATATCATAGCAAAGGGAGTGGCCCTGCACTCTGGAGTCTATAGCATAACATATAGATTTCATCTCCTTGTTTAAGGCATTCAGTGTGTAGTTTAAGCGGGCTGGTTTAGATTGGCCTACTGTATGGGAGATATTCTGTAACAGTATATTCTGTAACAGAAGTCTTGTAAATTCCACCGCGTAAGAGCAAGGGTGTGCTGCAACAGTTTCATGTCTTTTGCATCTTTCGCTTCTTCCTGAACATCCTCCATGCTAGTTATGTATTGAAGAGAGGCCTAATGGGCGTGCATACTGATGGCTGTTTAAACGACTGCTCAAAACTATCATTTGAGATAAAGGAGTCCTAGAAGTGAGCAGTAAGCACCAGGGTTCCACAGAGCTGTTTACTTATTTAGAAGCGCCTTTAAACAAGTCTGATGCGCCCCTTCTCAGTTTCTTGGTTCTGTCTCACACACACACACACACACACACATGCACACACAAACACACACACACAGCCGAAAGGCGAGCAAGGAAAACAAGATCTGAAGAGTCACTGACATGGTGACAGGTCGACATGGCTCGCATACTTTTACAGGTCCTTCCATTTATTCTCAACACATTAAGGATAAACAACACATCTCCATATTTGTATGCTGCAGAGTTTGGCAAGTTTTTCTGCCTTTTTTGCATAAATACAGATTTCATAGCCTCATTTACAGTACAGTTGCAATGGCAGGAGTGTTTGGAATGTTTCCGAAGTAGTCACTGTCAGATGTATTAACACACACACATCCTTTTCTCTCTTTCTCTTGTAGCTTTCTCAGTGATTGTCCATTTCCCACCAGGGAATTATTCCATTAAGGCTGGAGTAGAGCAGCAAATAAGACTCAGAGCAAGACCTCACTTCTGTCCCAGGCCTTTCCTCTCCTGCTATCTCCTGTTCTCATTTGCTCTGTCCATTTCTCTAAGTGTGTTTGTAAGAGTCGGGGTAATTGGAGATGCCACAGTGCACTTCGTTACCCACAAATTGTCATTGTTTCCTGGATAATGAACTCCTTGTTCCAAATGTACTTCGAAGTACCTTTCACTCTCTGCCAATTTGCGATGGCTCATCCCTGGTCCTATTTCACATTCCAGCTCCATCTTTCACTTACTGCTCACCTGCACACTCTGTCTCGGGGTGTCTTTCAAATTTCACCTTTGTTCGCTTGGCTCCTCGCACAGCATGAGGTATGCTGGGAGACAAGATGGCAGAACATTAGAGAGAATGCTCCCGCTGTGGAGTGGATGCTCTACAGGTGATGATTTAACAAGAGACGCGGTATTCTGACTTTCCCCTGGTCATCTTCACAGGCATCTTCATGAGTTTTCTGATTTGGCCACAAAAGCCTTTTAAGCCCTTTTTAGCCCTGAGCCCCCCCAGCTAGTGTGATGGTGTGGAGTCATGTCTCAAATGCTAATGTGAGCTTCTCTTGAACACGTAGGCCACGGAAGATTCCATAGCAGATTCCACAAAGATAAGTCAGTGCTAGACGCCAATTTGTCATAGCAGAGCTATTTGAAAATAATTCATTTTAGATTAATAATAATAGAATTAGATGTCGTGTCCACCGATCTTCACACAGACAGACATGATCATCACAGCCCCCCTCACACTAACCACCATCACAGTCAGGATAACTGACTCCAGCTAATACAGAGTTGGGGCAAGTGAAGCGTCATTGAACCTGGTGTCTGTTCTGGTCTGTAATCTCCATCTTCTCTCCCTGATGTCTGTTCTGGTCTGTAACTCCATCTTCTCTCCCTGATGTCTGTTCTGGTCTGTAACTCCATCTTCTCTCCCTGATGTCTGTTTTGGTCTGTAACTCCATCTTCTCTCCCTGATGTCTGTTCTGGTCTGTAATCTCCATGTTCTCTCCCTGGTGTGTGTCAGGTGCTGGTCCAGAGTGGTCTGATCCCCATGGTCTCTCTGGAGTGTGTGTCTTGCAAGGCTCAGTCCATCTTCGAGGTCAGCCAGAGCTCTAAGGTCGACCTGGCTGGGACCTGCAGCAACTGTGGACTGTCACATCGTGGGGTGAGACATCCACCAAGTGATCAAAAGTCCTGATGAATCGATATCTGTGGCCGCCATTTCTAAACTAAATTTGCCTGGATTATGTTGTTTTGGATTTGGAATTGTCATAGCCTCCACTGATCAGTCATGAATTGAAAATCATGCCATAAATCATAAATCATAAATCATATCAAGTCCTAAATCAGTTTCACTTGTTGTTGGCCACCCTGGATTGCCTTAACCCCAATGAAGGGCCTACAATGCTGTAGAATCCACATAGCGCTGTGAGAACAGTACAGTAATATCAGAAGGTCTCAGGGGCATGATGGGAGTTGTAGTGTTGAGTGTGTGACTCCCCCCTGGCCCTTTGCCCTCCATGCGGGGGTTAAAGCAGTTCACTCTGACCTCAACACAGAGACAGGGATGAGCTCACTGCTGGGAAAGTGCTCTTTTTCCCTCTCCGAACCTTCTCTCTGTTTGGGTGGAGTGATGTCACCACAGAGGCATGGAGGCGGAGGTGGAGAGAGAGACTCTGCTAGGCGTGGGGGGTGATGTCACCGTAGTCATATGGGCTGTTCTGCAGGGGCAAGCTGTCAATCATACAGCCAACACATCACAACCAGCACATCTTGGATTCTTGAGATCCTGGCATGGATGTCAGTGTGGAACTAGGCCGGGTTTTTTTATTATTTTATAAAAGATAGTCAGTTGGATCCTATAAAAGATTAAATAATCTGGGACATATTTTTGCCAGTGTGCAGGCTGTCTGAAACCTCAAAACCTCATTACAGCCATCGTAATCCTAAGTCCTCTTCCATAACCGCCCTGCTGAACACTTAGTTACGTAATGAAGCCAGTCAAAGCTCTGGTACTGTTTTCCAGCCAGATCATTCCAACTGGGTCGAGCTTGGCTTTGACCTTAGATGAACTGGTGCATCAACATGCACCCATTGCTTTGTTGTTGTTCACTCTGACTGCTACAAACGACGAGCTCTGATGGCCAGCGTGCGCGGTCTGTTGCAGCACTGGACGGCCAAGACGCAGAGCGAGGTGGCGCTGCCGCTGGACGCGAGCACCACCACCACGGGCAGCGAGGGCATGCGGCTGGTGCTGCGGCAGGGCATCCTGCAGGACGGCGAGTCCTACGTCTTCACCCTGCACGTCACCGACCAGCACATGGACCGCGCCGGCGTGGCCTCCATCCAGCTGCAGCCCAACCTGCCCCCCTCGGGAGGCTCCTGCTCGCTGTGGGCCGACGGCCCGGGGACTCACGTGCGCACCCTGCTGGACAAGGTGTACTTCAACTGCACAGGTGAGCGCACAGCACACGCCGCTGACATCTGCCCTCGGACTGAGGTGGACCTTTACATGTCCATTATG
>NC_084994.1:50724715-50737215 GCF_963854185.1 Sardina pilchardus
ATACTGCGGAGTGGTGGAGGCCAATGCAAATGAGGCAGGCTGCTCATCAAACCCACCCACCACTCCTCAAATGGACCACTCACAATAGCTGCGCACTGTTTGAGTCGGCGCCACGGCTGTGAGCTCTGCCTTTATGGACGTCTGGCTCGGTGTCAAGCGTTTGAAAGGCCCGGAACTTTCTGATCATTTACACCCACGTCGAGATGAGATTGGGCCATGGCTGTCTCCGAGACTAGACAGAGATTGGACAGGCATTTGGGAACAGATTTGTATAAGATTTAGTCTGACATTGAAATCTCAGTTGGGAGTTGTGAGGGAGGATTTTCACCAGAATTGGAAGGGAATGCAATTAAATCTCAGATAATAAATATTTCAGGGAAATCTTTGTGCTCGTCTAAGCTGCTAGTTTATTTAATACCAGACTCGCCTGCAGACAAATAAAAATCCTCAAAGACTCAAACTGAATATGGAACTTTGAATAACTCGGATCCGGAGCGTTTTGGATCGGCGCTGATTTGCATGTGTTGCATGGATGTTCTCAGAGATGCTGTGTCCAGCGCTCTACTAGTGTCTCAGTCGGTCATCTTGTGTGTCCAGTGCTCTGCTCGTGTCTCAGCCGGTCATCTTGTGTGTCCAGCGCTCTGCTAGTGTCTCAGCCGGTCATCTTGTGTGTCCAGCGCTCTGCTAGTGTCTCAGCCGGTCATCTTGTGTGTCCAGTGCTCTGCTCGTGTCTCAGCCGGTCATCTTGTGTGTCCAGTGCTCTGCTCGTGTCTCAACTGGTCATCTTGTGTCCACTCAGGTGACCTGATCCACCAGGTGAGCCAGGCGGCGGTGGTGGGCATGGCGCTGGAGGCGGAGGACCGGGCGGTGGAGGAGCAGGCCCCGGTGCTGGACGACCCTCACCCGCTGCGCGTGGCGGCCAAGGCGTACACGCTGTCGTCGGAGCTGATGCGCATCCTGATGCACTCGCGCGTGCTCAACGAGGAGCCGCTGATCCTGCGCGGGGACGAGATCGCGGCGGCCGGCAAGCGCGCCGACCCCGAGAGCCTGCTGTGCTACGGCTCGGCCGACCCCAGCCCCGAGTGTCGACGCTTCTCCATCCCGCGCACCTTCAACACGCGCCTGGCCAGCGCCGGGCAGCTAGCGGTCAGCGGGGAGGCGGCCGGCGGGGCGGGGGGGCCGGGGGCCGGGGGCGGCGGGGGGTCGTCGTCCGGCGTGGTCCAGCTGCTCTTCCAGGTGGAGCCCAACCCGTTCCCCTTCAACTACGTGGCCAACTACTCCGTGTCCACCGAGGTGGCGTCCATGGAGTTCCGCACGGAGAACGGCACGCAGATCCCCATCGCCAACCTGGACGAGAGCCAGGCCATCACCGTGGCGGTCAACAACGGCAGCGCGGCCGGCGTGGACGGGGCGGGGCCCGGGGAGAGGCTGCGTCCGGCGGGGAGCTTCAACGTGAGCCGCTGCAGCCACGTGCTGGTCAGAGTGGACGCTGGGAACACCAACCGGCAGGCCGGACTCTTCGTCCAGCTCAACTTCACCATACTGGAGGGTGAGGAACAGACAATACATGATGATAAATAAATGATTGTTTTCACATAAAAATATTAAAAATAGTTCAACATAACCATACTGGAGGGTGAGGAACACATAAGTAGTGATAATAAATAAATGATTGTTTTCACATAAAAATGTTAAAAGTAGTTCAGCTTAATACTGGAGGCTGAGGAACAGACAATACATGAAAAAATGCTATTTCTGTCTTCACATAAAGCCAGTTAAAAGTTGTATTTATTTAAAAGGGACAATGCTCATCAATTGACATTTTTTCTGTTTACACTCAATGTAGCTCATGTAAATGTGCCAGAGTTAGCATAAAAGCTCATTTTCATCTGCAAACCCTTGGCAGGTCAACAAATAGCAAAGAGAATACAAGAAAGCTAATAGCTAGAAGAATATCTTTTCCAAATGTTCCGAGTCCCACCTATGGCAGGTGTGTGTACAGTTGAGTTGTAGTCTGCCCTTATTTCCTATGCGCTGCTTATACACTGATAAGGTGCTCTATGCTGAAGCCCCTGAGGCAACAGCACCCTACACGCTCTCCAAAAGCACTCTCTCCACTGGGCTGGAGCTGGAGTCAGGCTTGAGACAGTGTGCAAAGCATACAGTATCTTATTATTCACAATTCATAATGCATGAACCCAAAACTGAAAAAAAGGAAAAACAAGCCTGGACAAGTTTAACAAGGTAGGAAGAGGAGCCAGATAGTGTGTGTGTTAGTGTGTGTGTTAGTGTGTGTGTGTGTGTGTGTGTGTGTGTGTGTGTGTGTGTGTGTGATAATGGAATAGGATGTTGCTTCTGGCCCAACTCTATTTATTCCTCACCAGCTTCTCTCACTCTGAGCTGAGGGGGGTAAAACAAGCAGCACAAATAGCTTGAGAGAGATTGGCCAGTACTGGTCAAGAGGCACGTTCACTGTCCCCCCTGCTGACCCTTGTCTCCGCGTGTGCTCGTCCACTCCACAGAGGACAGTGAGGAGCGGGAGGCTGACCCGGCCATCGTGGCGTACCTGAACAGCACCCACTGGCCCAACGAGTACAACTGCAGCGACAAGAAGAGCATCCACCTGAGCATGACCCAGGGCCAGGAGCTGGACCACCGGCCATACACCTTCTTCCTGTCGCCACTGTAAGGCCTGCGGGCACATCTCCACACTCTCCACACTCTCTACACTCACACACTCACACACTCACGCACTCACGCACTCACACACTCACACACTCACACACTCACACACTCACACACTCGCGCACTCACACACTCACGCACTCACGCACTCACACACTCACGCACTCACACACTCACGCACTCACACACTCACACACTCACAATGTCCTTCCATTCACTAGCTAGTGGAGACAGTGGTGTAGTCTAGTAGTTAGCTGTAGTGGGTATACTGTGATCAACCCCGAATGTTATGGTTATGGTTATGGTTATGCTTATGCTTATGCTTATGCTTATGGCTATTTGGCATACACCTTTGTCCAAAGCGACATACAAATAAAAACAATACAAAAATTAAATGAAAATGTTAATAATCCATGTCTATTTGAAGTGGGCATACTGAGATGGTGATGCTGCGTAGTCCTGTGTATCAGGTAGACTGCACCACTGAGTGGAGAGCTGGAGTGTGCTGTGCTAAGGGTGCAGTGCTGCTGTGTGTGTGTTATTGAGTGTCCAGTGGGAAATAAAGTGTTTAACGGTAGTAGGTATTCTCCACAGAGCACATGAGATGAGTCTGCAGCACTGCTATTAATGGCTGTCTGTGTCCAAGTAAGAGAGATGGAGCTCATAAGAAAGGAATTAGTCTACTATTAGCCATTCAGCTCTTTTCTCTCGCCTGATTGGACGCAGGTCACATGACACCACCCAGGTGTACTACATCAACGTGACAACGGGCTGCGGGCCGCACTACCCGCGTCTGATTGGCCTGGAGGTGGGCGTGTTCTCCTCGCTGTGCCAGTACTTCAGCGAGAGCGCCAAGCTGTGGCGCACGGATGGCATGGTGCCCCTGGCCGAGACCAACGCCAGCCGCGCCGTCTGCAGCACCAGGCACCTCACGGCCTTCGCCGCCAGCCTCTTTGTGCCACCCAACGCTGTGGAGTTTATCCCCCCTGTGAGTGACTGTCATGCCCACACACACACACACACACATGCACACACACACACACGCACACACACACACACGCACACACATTCTCTCTCTCTCTCTCTCTCTCTCTCTCATGCACACACACACATCTTTGAACCTGTTGCTTCACTCTGGCTGTTTGCCCTCCCACACAACACAGATACATACACACACACACTTTCTCTTTCTTGCTCTCTCTCTCATACACACACACACACATCATTGAACCTGTTACTCTACTCTGGCTGTTCACAAAACCAAACACAACCACACACACACACACACACACACACACACACACTAGTGGTAACATGCCGTGTGTTGTGGTTGCTCTGCAGAAGGAGTCTGGGGGTGGTCTGGTGGTGGTGCTGGGGCTGGTGTGCTACGCGGTGGCCGCTGCTCTCCTGCACACACACACACCCCACCCCCCCCCCCCCCCCCCCCCACACACACACACACACACACACACACCCACAACCACACACACACACACTAACGGTGCCATGTTGTGGTTGCTCTGCAGAAGGAGTCTGGGGGTGGTCTGGTGGTGGTGCTGGTGTGTGTGCTGGGGCTGGTGTGCTACGCGGTGGCTACTGGCCTCCTGCACACACACACACACACACACACACACACACACACACACACACACACACACACACACTAACGGTGCCATGTTGTGCTTCTCTGCAGAAGGAGTCTGGGGGTGGACTGGTGGTGGTGCTGGTGTGTGTGCTGGGGCTGGTGTGCTACGCGGTGGCCGCTGCCCTCCTGCACACACACACACACACACACACACACACACACACCCTAACGGTGCCATGTTGTGGTTGCTCTGCAGAAGGAGTCTGGGGGTGGTCTGGTGGTGGTGCTGGTGTGTGTGCTGGGGCTGCTGTGCTACACGGTGGCCGCTGCCCTCCTGCACACACACACACACACACACACACACACACACACTAACGGTGCCATGTTGTGCTTCTCTGCAGAAGGAGTCTGGGGGTGGACTGGTGGTGGTGCTGGTGTGTGTGCTGGGGCTGGTGTGCTACGCGGTGGCCGCTGCTCTGCTACACAAGCTGGACCAGCTGGAGCTGCGGCGTGCCGCCGTGGTGCCCTTCTGTGGGAAGGACGGCCTCTACAAGTACGAGGTGCAGGTCAAGACCGGGTGGAGCCGCGCCGCAGGTGAGATACTGTACCAGGGGTCAGGCACCAGCGCTAGCGTGGGGGACACTTCAGACAGTCAGGAAGGGTCAGGCACGAGCGCTAGCGTGGTGGACGCTACCGCTATCTTATTCTTGTTATGTGTATCTTATTATGTACTGGAAAGCAATTTGTGATTGTATCTGTGAAAAGCGCTATACAAATAAATACTTACTTACTTACTTATCGTGGTGGACACTTCAGACGGTCAGGAAGAGTCAGGAAGGAGTGCTGTTGCTATCTTATGTCTGGCTTTTTTATTCTTGATATGTGTATTTTATTGTGTACTGGAAAGCACTTTGTGATTGTATCCATGAAACATGAAAATACAAATGAAATACTTACTTACTTATCACGGTGGACACTTCAGACAATCAGGAAGGGTCAGGAAGGAGTGCTGTCGTGGTGGACACTTCAGACAGTCAGGAGGCAGTGCGGTAGAGCAGAGAATCAGCGGTCATTCGGCCTGTTATTTCTGAACTGTGTTGACTGCAGGACAGGGAGCTGGACTGATTCATTTTCAATTTAATTAACAATTTAATGAAGCACAAATTTGCCAAAGCTTTACAAAAAAACAACGACACTTAAACAATACTGAAGCTCAAATGAAGGTCACACTGACTCATTTTGACACAAATGAGACTTGTACTAGAGGTTCTGCTTTGAGCCTGTTGGACTAGACCCGTTTTTATCTGCGTCTAACACCTGTGTTGATATGTCCAGGCACCAGCGCCCATGTGGGCATCAGTCTGTATGGCAGGGAGAGCCGCAGTGGGCACCGGCACCTGGACAGCAGCGGAGCCTTCACACGCAACAGCCTGGACATCTTCCACATCGCCACCGACGCCAGCCTGGGCAACGTGTGGAAGATCCGCGTCTGGCATGACAACAAAGGTAAGGGGAGATTGATGATAGCCTTAAAGGCCCGTACTCTGGGAGATCTCCAAATCCCCCTAGCTGTGCTGGATCCTTCAGCTCTTTTATCCTGTGTCTCTTTCAGACTCTCACTCACACACACACACACACACACACACACCCACACACACACACACACACCCACACACACCCACACCCACACCCACACACACACACACACACACACACACACACACACACACACACACACACACACACACGTGTTATATATATAATGAACTCGGGGCACCTGTCGGTCTCAGGTGTGTGATGTGGTAGTCACCTTTCCCTCTGATCTTCCTCTCCCTTTGTCTCCTGCAGGGCTGAGTCCAGCATGGCTGCTGCAGTATGTGTTAGTCAAGGACCTGCAGACAGGCAGCACCTACTTCTTCCTGGTGGAGGAATGGCTGTCCGTGGACAACGAGAAGACGGACGGGCGGGTGGAGATTGAAGTGGAGGCCTCCGGTGAGTATTTATTCATCAGCAGGCCTGGCACAGCTCTACTGATTGGGTGCATGCTCTGTGTGTGTGTGTGTGTGTGTGTGTGTGTGTGTGTGTGTGTGTGTGTGTGTGTGTGTGTGTGTGTGTGTGTGTGTGTGTGTGTGTGTGTGTGTGTGTGTGTGTGTGTGTGTGTGTGTGTGTGTGTGTGTGTGTGTGTGTGTGTGTGTGTGTGCTCACTGGTTCAGTGTCTCTGCTCTCCACATGTACTCTCATCCCTCATGTCTGGCTCTCTCTGCTTGCGGTTTTCTGCTCCAAGTGACCTGAATGGCTGCAATAGCAATGCAAGGATTCTACATTGGCAACATTTCCCAATCTGAATACTCTCTTCTCCTACTACTCTCAGACTCCTACCAGTCTGCTCTACTTAAAACTCGTCTTTATGAGAATATGATGGTTTAATGTTACATGGAGCCTGTATACTAAAATTGAAGAGCTGTCTTTATCAAGCTTGTTAATGATCCTACTTGACAATAAGATTGTTTAACAATAGTAGTGACACAAAGATGAGGAGAACAGTAAAGACATTCATTAAGATGGCAGCCACTGTTACAGTATCTCTACAGAAATCTCCAGCTCTATAGCAGTTCTTGAAACTTCAGCCACCTCAACAATAGCAGACATGAGGTTGGATGATCTTTGCCTTTTAAATTTTTTCAACATTATATAACTTTTTCCATAATATTTTGTGAAATTATGAATATAAATCCCTTTTGTGAGCCAGTAACAGTAAAGACAAATATTTGAATCGTCAGACAATGTTTAATCAATTTGTTTTGTTCTGAAGAAAGCCCCAGATGGCTATGAATTATCCATCCTTTAAACAATCATGTCATACTCGACTAAATAAACCACTACTGGTACGGCGGCTGAACTTAATTTAGCACTCGGCTGCCTTCAAATACCCTTATTTCATTTGGAAATATAGAACAGTGCACACAACATTTAATATTCCTCTATTTTTTAGGTCAACAAAACAGAGTTAGTGTTCTTTCCCTTTCATTCACATGTCTTAACCGTCTTTTGCTCCATTCTTTACACATGGCTGCCATTGCATCATTTGTGAGTCCCTGTGATGTGTGCACACTTAATCCACACTGACACTGAATTGAGGATATGACCCAATTCTGATTTTGTTTTTTGTTTGCAAAACATTTTCTATATATTGGATGTGTCATGTCTGTGCAAATAGTCCATACTATTGCATGGGTTTGAAGATGCTCATATCCAAACTCGCATCTGGTAATAAACCAGAGTGGCATATTGGTGGATTTTCAACTGAATCTGACTATCATGTTGTGTTGCTTGAAGACATTTTGAAGAATATGAAAAACCACTTGCACAACATTTCAGATGCCTCCCATTTCATGGCTTGTCACATGGTGTTTTTTTGTCGAAGATTTCACCACTGCTCTTCAATTTCCATATCGATCCGCACACATCCGCCCGCTCACACAGAGGTTTCGGCAGGCCTGTCTGTGCGTGCCCAGACTAAGGACAAGGCTCTTGTTTTGCTTTGGCCCTGAATAATTGAATAAATCTGTTGTGGGACGTGTGGAAATGTGCAAAACAAGACACAATGTTGGATTTTAGCTTGTTTTTGTTTCCCTCCACTTAGGCGCCCGTGGGCACTGCAGTGTGATCCAAACTCATGTACTAGCACGGCTTGTTTCCAATGAGCAAACTTTAGCTGTGAACGCAGCAACATTTGCTTTCGCGGGAGTAAACAATTGGTCTAAAAACAAATACGCTCAGAGAATCGGAACTGTCCATCACAACCTGAGGTGTAGACGCTGGCCCCTGAGTGGAACGGTACCTTTCAAAGTATAAGTGAAGATCCGTACGCCGGAGAGGTCCCCAAAAAAGTTCCTTTTGATTTGTAAAGTAATTAGTTTAGTCTGAGGAGAAGCCGTAAGGGCTCGAAACTTTGCTTTAAAAATAAAAAGGAACTTTAAGGAGCTCTCCGGTGTGCAGATCTACACTTTATCTTTGAACCGTATATTTTTGATTCTGCGTGATTAAACTTTGTTTTGTAACGGTCACTTTGTCCACTGTCTGTCCGTCTGCAGAGGAGCGGGACCTTCGGCGCTGGCCGCGGCTGCTGTCGTGGGAGCTGCAGAGGGCGCTGTGTGAGAGCCACATCTGGGTGTCCCTGCTGGAGCGTCCGCGCCGCAGTCCCTTCAGCGGCCTGCACCGGTCAACATGCGGCGCGCTGCTCCTGAGCCTCATGCTGCTGGCCAACGCCGTGTGGTACACCACCGTCGCCCACCGCCACAACAGGTACTCCACAAACACACACATCAATACCAATACATCAATACAATACTAATGCCAATCAATATACTATAACCACCGTCACCCACCGCCAAAACAGGTACTCCATAAACACACACACACACTTACTACTGTACTAATGCCAATCAATACACTATAGCCACCGTCGCCCACCGCCACAACAGGTACTCCATAAACACACACACGCTTACTACTGTACTAATGCCAATCAATACACTATAACCAACACCACCCACTGCCAAAAAGAGGTACTCCATAAACACACACACGCTTAGTACTGTACTAATACCCATCAATACACTATAACCACCGTCACCCACCGCCAAAACAGGTATAGACACGCACCATAGACGCACACATGCTTAGTACTGTACTAATACACTATAACTTTTCTAAACCATGAGGACCAGGTGATTTGAAGACAAGGACCACCTTATGCTAAAGACATGTTATACATGCATATAGTAATGATGCTACATGTTGCTCCATATACTGTAATAGCAGTGTCTGTGTGTATCTGTGTGTGTATCTTGTAGCTCCACTGCAGTGGCTAACCTGGTGTCCTTGAACGCTGAGACCCTGGGTGTTGGCTTAGTCACCTGTCTGGTGGTCTACCCTCTGTACCTGCTGGTGTTCTGCCTCTTCAGGATGAGCCGTAGCAAGGTGAGACTCTCTCACACTCACACACACACACACACACACACACACACACACACACACACACACATACACACACACACACACACACACACACAGCTCAGCTCTCCTCTAGCTTCCCTGTTGACAGCTACAACACATTTGTTGATGTTTTGCCTCTTTAATCACATTCACACTTGACACATTCTAGAAAAAAACTCTTTCTTGTCATTGTCCTTCCTTCAGTCTCCTCTATTAGTCTTTCAGTCTGATGACATCGAAATGTTTTTTAAAGAAGTTTGTTTTCTATGTTTTCCTAGTGATGGTCTACCCAGTGCGTAGAGTGCATATTGAATGTGTTTCTCTGTTGATTTAAGGTGCTAGTGGAACAGTTGCCACCACAAAGCGATCAGGAGTCTCTAGAGATCGATGACTTCCTGGATAACTCCATGACTGGAAGTTCCTTCCTCATATTCAATGGCATGTCTGACGAGGTAACAAGAGAGCTAAATGCTACAAAAGAGTATCATAGGCCTGTTAATATGGTCTAAACACGATTAGTATTATTATTATTACTACAGTAAATTTCAAAACGTTCTCGCTTGTCCTGCTGTGATTTTTCATAACTTCTTCATGACCCCACAGACATGCTCAGAAGAGACCAACATAGACTTGCCCACGCCCTCCACCCAAAGGTAAGCATTGTCATGGGTACAGCTGCTCTGATTGACATGCTCATGTGTTGTGTGTACGTGGAGAGTGGGGGCTGTAGGGAGACACCTAGAGCCACACTGAAGTGAAATGCATGCAGTGGATTAGAGGCTGGAATAAACGCCGTACAGTAGCACTTTGATATGAGAACATTGTGATTGATAGGCAAGGCATTCATTATGCATGCAGAGTACAGAGTACTATGTGCACGCATACGGGAGAGAGTGTGTGTAGGGAGGGAGGGAGGGAGGGAGGGAGAGAGAGAGACAGAAAGAAAAAGAGAGAGCTTTTGTTAGGGCACACACCTGCCTTCAAACATATGCAAATATTCTGGCTCAATATTTCAGAATATTTTCTCATTCTGTGCACAAGACTCCCTCCCCCAACACTGTTAAAGTGCATCTGATATTGCGGTACTGTCAGCAAGTGCTGTTTACAGGGACTACTGTAGGAGTCTAGGAGTCTGTCTGCCTGAGTGGATGCCCATATTTGAGCCCATAATGGCTTGCCTGTGTAGTCTCCAGAGATGGAGCGATTGCCCAGACGTGATGAGCGAGTCGTCGGTGATGGCGTGCGCAGGGCTGCCCCCGAGGCTGAAGCGTGGTCAGGGCAGCCGGCACCTGGGAGTGGACATCGCCTTCAACCCCGAGGACGAGGAGGCGGCGGGCGGCTACCCGCAGTACTTCAGCTCCTCAGGTGGGGCTCCTCAGGAGCATCAACAGCAATCACAGAGACCAATCACACACACACACACATACATAGTACATACAGTATAATGTAAACACACACTTCAGCTCCTCAGGTGGGGCTCCGCTCTGGGGGAAGATAACGTGCAGGAGCATCGGCAGCAATCACAGAGACCAATCACACACACACAAACACACACACATACAAAGATACAGTATAATGTACACACACACTTCAGCCCTTCAGGTGGGGCTCTGCTCTTTGGGAAGCTAACGTACAGGAGCATCATCAGCAATCACAGAGACCAATCACACACACACAAACACACACACATACAAAGATACAGTATAATGTACACACACACTTCAGCCCTTCAGGTGGGGCTCTGCTCTTTGGGAAGCTAACGTACAGGAGCATCATCAGCAATCACAGAGACCAATCACACACACACACACATACATACAGTATAATGTACACACACACTTCAGCTCCTCAGACACACACACACACACACACACACACACGCATGCTCACAAACACAACCACACCACACAACACACACACGCACACACACATACTCATGTCTCTCTTTTTAAATTTCTTTCATTTCTAACTGCCTTCATTAAGTTGCCAAGTGATTAGGCAGAGTGTCTTAAATGGCCGTTACACTACCCCACTGGGCGTAGCAGCACAGTGATTCACTCCATACTGCACGTCACTCTGAACAAGAATTCTGAGTCACTGCTGACAGGGGTCTTGCTTTCTATCAATCTCCCCTCCCACACACACACACACACACACACACACACACTGGCACATTAGTAATTGCCCTTGTCTGCCCTGTGTCCAGATGAGGACCTGATCAAGCGGATCCTGGCGGATGGCCAGCTGCAGGTCTCTCAGCTGTGTGACCCCCAGCAGCTCTTCTCTGCGGCAGACAGCGACATGGCTGACCTGTGAGTGACCGTTGGTCTCCTCTTCTCGCTCTCGCTCCCCTCTGCCCTCACCCTCCTCACCCTCCTCACCCTCCTCATCCTCCTCTCTGCTCCCCTCTCCCCTCTCCTCTCTCCCCTCCCCAAGTTTGACCAAAGTTTCAAAGTATCTTTACATTTTTTAGAGTTTGTGACAATCGTACATTTTTGATTGAAAAAAGAAAAACCTGCATAGGAAGTGGACAGCGGTCAGTGGTCACTTGTCGTGTGGCTGCTGTCCTCTCCAGAGGGGGAGCAGGTGAGTGGGACGTCATGAATCATTTGTGTGTGTTGTGACAGCTCCAGTATATTTGGGGATAAGACCGAGGTCATCCTGCTGCAGAAACTCAACGAGCCCGCACCTCTGGGACTCAGGAGAGAGCCGCCCAAAACCGCCTTCACCAACCACACAGGTGAGACACACACACACACGCACACACACACATATCACACTCACTCTCGCTCCCAGACATATTCTCCTATAAACAAACACTGACACAAATACCCTCTATCAGGCAAATGTCCCTTGTCCTTACTTTACTTTAGATTAGGAGACAGACAAGCACACACACACACACACACACACACACACACACACACACACACACACACACACACACACACACTCAGACTCTCATATTCTCCCTCTCATGCACACACACAGAAACGCACACACTCAGACTCTCATATTCTCCCTCTCATGCACATACACAGAAACGCACACACTCAGACTCTCATATTCTCCCTCACACACACACACACACGCACACACACAATCAGATTCTCATATTCACACACACACACGCTCACCCCTCTCTCTCTCCTCCCCCCCCCCAGTGGTGACGGACGTGTGTCGGCCCCGGCGCTTCCCCCCGGTGGTGGCTCAGGCGGCGCTGTGGGGCAGC
>NC_084994.1:50742215-50744715 GCF_963854185.1 Sardina pilchardus
CATGAAATTGTGAAGTATTTGGGGAGTTCATCATTAACAATACATAATATCATTAAAATATAATTTGATATAGATTAATCAACATTAGAGTGGTGAGGTGAACGGTGAGATCTGTCAACACGTGCCATTCTTTTGGAAATCATGGACTCCTCCGGGCTAAAGAGGAGAGGGACTATCCAACTATCCAGCTTATCCAACTTGTTATTGTGTTCAGAGATTCGTATATTATAACATTCTGTTCTTGCATTTTACGTCTCAACTTTTAGTGATTTGGGGTTGTAGTCGGAAGAATAGTTAGTGCCATTGAGAATTCTGCTCAAGGTTGTGTGATGAGGCTGCCTCGATAACAACTTGTTATCTTTTGCAAAAACAGAAGGTCATGAGCCAAGCAGCAATAAGGCAGTTACAAATCAATACAGGCACGGTTTCCCTAGAGGAACAGAGTTCTTTAGGTCTTTTCTCTCTCTCTCCCCCGCGCACACGCAGCCTACTCACATATTTATTCATCAGTGAAATGCCACATAATCTCTATTGGATGGCTTAGTCACAGACTTCTCATAAATCTGATTGCATTCTTATATATGGAACATCACAGATCCATGGGACCCTGCCAGACAATCCTAAATAAACACAAACAGGAATAGTCTTCTATTTAAGTCCACCATAAGGAACATTTTGTCAAAATGAGTCTATAAGTGAGCTCTAAATGTGTAGGCTACCAGTTCAATGTGCTACACATGATATATACTACAGCAGTACACTTTTCTGTATGCTGAAATGGTATTCATGGCATTAATAATTTTTTGCTTTCCGCAAAGTGGGAATATTTCATGTAAAATTGAAACGAATAATGATTGCAGCAAAGAAATGAATATTAAACGTTCCCCTTGAGATGTCCATGTGATGCATATCATAGTAGATCAATACTGGCATGACTGATGCTTCTGCATTGAACCACAGAGCTCAGCTATGACTAGCGTATGAAGTGGAGAGACTTGTGGCGCATCTCTTGCTGCAGTAGTGTGTGTTGTGTTGGGTGCTGGCTGTGTGCTCTGTCCCTATCTCCCCTCTCCAGCCCTGTGCGCTGCCCCTGGCATTAGCGTCTGATCTGGTAGCGCTCCTCCTCCCTCTCCAGCTGCTGCAGAGAGCAGAGAGCGCGCTGGACTCTGGAGCCTCTCAAATGGCCCCTCTCAGTGTCCTGTGTCTCCGCTGTGCCGCTGCGCTCCTGGACAATGACCAGTGTTTACAAGTGGACCCACGCAGCGGTGCAGCAGAGAGTCCGGTTGGGTGGCCGGCCCCATGCCTGCCATGTGTTAACTGCCCTCTCTCCCTCTCCCTCTCTCTCCCTCTCTCTCTCTCTCGTGTAGTCGTGAGGACGTGTGGCCGTGGCTGGCCGACTCGTTGCTGCCGCAGCTGCTGGACGGCCCCGCCCTGATGAGCGCCACGGGCAGCGTGCTCCTGGGGCCACCTCGCCTCCGCCAGCTCCGCAGCCCCGCAGGTGAGCACAGGTGCACACTGACCACGCAGCAGAGGACGAGGAGGCACAAGAATGGAGAGAAGGAGGAGTGGAGGAGAAGGGAGGGAGCGAGGGAGGAAGAGGAGGAGGAGAAAGGAGTGAGGGAGAGGGGGAGTGGAGGAGAGAGGGAACAGATTGACGTGTGAGGAGGGGTGGACAGTGACCAAGCAGCAGAGGACGAGGAGGAACAAGAAAGGAGAGAAGGAGGAGTGGAAGAGGAGGAGAAGGGAGGGAGGGAGGAAGAGGGGGATAGGAAGAGGAGTAGAAAGGAGGGAGGAAGAGGGGGAATGGAGGAGGGGTAGAAGGGAGGGAGAGGGGAGTGGAGGAGGAGTAGAAGGGAGGGAGGGAGGGAGAGGGGGAGTGGAGGAGGAGTAGAGGGTAGGGAGGGAGGGAGAGGGGGAGTGGAGGAGGAGTAGAAAGGAGGGAGGAAGAGGGGGAGTGGAGGAGGAGTAGAAGGGAGGGAGGGAGGGAGGGAGAGGGGGAGTGGAGGAGGAGTAGAGGGTAGGGAGGGAGGGAGAGGGGGAGTGGAGGAGAGAGGGAACAGATTGACGTGCGAGGAGGGGAAGAGGAGAACTCCTCTCCCGTCTGACAGGAAAGAACAATAGAGCCAAGTAGGACACAGTCCCCGGGGAGGGGGAGTGTGTGTGTGTGTGTGTGTGTGTGTGTGTGTGTGTGTGTGTGTGTGTGTGTGTGTGTGTGTGTGTGTGTGTGTGTGTGTGTGTGTGTGTGTGTGTACTGTAGCTGTGTGTGCATGTAGAAGCAGAGCTCACCAAAGCCACAGCGCGCCAACTCAAAGGCTGTTTGACTGACAGGCAACCTTTGGCTATAGCATGCTCGTCTCCCCCGCCTGCCTTTGCATACTGTAATGCTGGGCAAGAGAAGAGAGAGCCGCGTCTGGATAGGCTGCATGTCAACAGCGATGTCAGATCCTCTGTGCCCATGATGGTGAAAAGAACAGAATTGATTGTGCGCTGCCCTTTGTAC